>NW_025859428.1:124263-222829 GCF_002878395.1 Capsicum annuum
GAAAAGTCAAAAAGTTATCAAAAACTAGTAAATGTTATAATAACTTATGTATCTAAAGTCAAGGAAACTATTCATATGTCATTTTCTTTCATAACTTTTACTATTTTGTCTTCTTTCTCTTCCATTATTGCTCTGTTGATTTTTATCTTCTAGATGACGTCCTTATCTTCTTGGTTGATTTTTTCTTTTATTCTAGCTGGACTTCTGGGATAATATTATCTTCTCCATTACATCTCAAACATTGATGGTCTGGATATTTGTGTCCAATTATCTTGCAATATCTTGTTAATAATTCTTCTAAAATAAATCCTTCCCTAATTGCTCTTGCAGTTGGTTGTTTCTCTGGGTTGAATAATTTTAGAATCCATTCTAGCATCTTCCATATCTTTTTGTTATAGTTCTCTTGAATTTGAATAAATTATTTAGTGATCTCTTGAATAATAGCTCTATATTGGGTTTTCATTGATGTAATTATTTGCTAATTCTTGAACAATCGTAGCTATTCCAATAAGTCATATATTTGCATAAAAATTAGGTATCTCGATTTTAGGTATCTCTGGCTGCTGAACAATATCTTTCGATATAATCATATCTATGGTTAATCCTATATTTATAATTTGTATAACTGGTTTGATCTCGTCATATAATATCTCTGCTGGTGCAGTATAAAACTTTATAAAAAATAAATTCCCTTTAGTTATTCTTTTATAAATGGTGAATACTCTATGTAATTCTGGTATAGCTAATAGTTCATCTCCATCTTGGGTATATACGGTATTTAATAATCCATAACTGAAACAAGTTTTAACTAAGGTTGGGTTGGTTTTAGGTAGTGCGATTAACTTGTTGTGACCTTGCAATTTTTGGGTTATGTAGTTTGTATTTGGTTCTTGGATATCTGTGGCTCTGGGTTTAAGGATTAGATAAGTCTGTATTTTGTGGATATTTTCTATGTATGCCCGGGTTATATGGTTATAGGCTTTTTTATCTCAGTTCAAACTTTCTCGATATGTCGTAATTTGTGGGGGTATGTACAAGAGGTCTTTTTGTGTTTTTGGTATAAATGTTTTTTCAAATATCTTATTCATGTTCATGTTCTGGTATCTTTGTCCACTAACTGCTTTGCTTGTATCTGCAATTGTAGATTGATAAACGTTATGGGTTTTATGGAGTATCCCAACGTCTCCTTTTAGCTCTGGAATTTTATTGTCTTCCGATCGACATAGCTCTGCACACTGCTGAGTTAGCTGATTCATAGCTTTAGACTTCAGTTTAACTTCATTAGTCTTTAGTTTTTCTATTTCATTACCTTTACTGTCCACTTTCATTAAAAGCGTAGTTAGGGGTTTGAGTATTTTTTCTAAAGCATCATCTTCTATTATATTAGAGTATGTAGCTTTGTCTTAATATGTAGTCTGCAATAACATTTTTGCTAGTACTAATTTTTTCAATTGTAAATGTAAAATTTAATATATTCAATACTAGTCTCTGAATTTCTTTGGTTGTAACTGAATTTTGTATTTTTCTTGTTAACCACCATCAAACCTGGGTATTATCTGTTCTCATAATAAATCTGTTATACACAATATATGGTTCAAATGCTAATAAACATTTATATAATGAACATAATTCTTTTCTATTTATTTCCCATTTATTTTTGTTTCATTAAATGTTCCTGAATAATATCTACAATGATGTTCTATTTTTTCATTTTCGTACCTATATTTAAGTACTCCTCCATAACTATATTCACTTGCGTCTGCTTCTACTATATATGTCAATTTTTTATTTTCATCTGGGAATTGTAATTTTGGTATTTATTCTCTTTTTTGGTTTACTAATCCTAAAAATGATTGTAATTTCTTTTTTGTATCTAATTCTTCTTCTGAATTTATTATTTTTGTACTATATGTTGTTGCATTTTTACTCCACTTTTATCTATTTGTATTCCTAAAAACTCTATCTATTTTTCATAATTTCAGCTTTCTTTTTGCTTAAACTTATTCCTGATTTTTATATTATAGCTGTAAATTGTTCTAGTAATTTTAAATGTTCTTCTTTAGTTTTTGTATATAGTAGTATATCATCTATGTATACTAAATTAGGTAATTGTTTAAAATAACTATCCATAAAATGTTGATATCTACCTGGTGCATTTTTATATCCAAATGGTAATACATTCCACTCATAAAATCCTTGTAGTACCGTAAATGTCGTTAATTTCTTAGAATCTTCATCTAACTTTAAGTGGTAAAATCCTGATTTACAGTCAAATTTACTAAAGTAGTTATATCCTTGTATTTGTCTTATTTTTAATATCTTATTTGGTATTGGATAATTATATGTCATAGGTTTTGCATTTAAATTTCTATAGTCAATAAACATTCTACTTTTTCCTTTTTTTTGTTCACTATGTTTATTTACTATAAATGTTGGACTATTGTGTTTACTATTACTTTTTTTGTATAAATTATTTTTCTAATAATTAATCTATATGCATTTTAAATTCTTTTAAATCGTCAAAATAATATGATAATGGTTTTTGAGTTATAATGCTTTTTTTAATCTATTAATTCAATTTTTATTTCTTTTTCTGCCGTATCTTTAATGTTTATTAGACTCCTTGATAGATCTGGGCATATATTACTATTAGATTTTATTTCTTCACTTTTTACTAGATATTTTGCATTATTATTTTCTTCTTGTCCTGTGTTTAATAGTATTAAATATTCTTTTTCATTTATTGTTCCTGTTATGTAATATTGGTTTAAATTAACTATTGAAGTTGTTTCATAACTTGTTCTTTTTTATGAGCTTGATGATTCTGGTTTTTCATAAGCTATTCTTTTTGTTCTGCTTATTCTATCATTTATTATTTCTAAATCCTCTTCTATATTATGTCTTTGTAACTATAATCATTATTATCAATTGTTTATACAAATTGTTCGAAAGGACTTTTTATTTGTATTTTATTAATTTTATTTTTTTTCGTTATTTTATGTTTTGTTGTTAATACGTATAGATTTTTACATCTTGCTGTAAATATTTTACTTCCTGGGGTTAGTTCTATTCCTGATATTTTCTAATATAACACTAATGATTTATCTATATTTTTATCTGTTATTGCTACTGAATAATTTGCACTTATTATAAATTTAAATTTTTGGTATATTAAATTTTCTTTTATGGCAGTTATTATACTTTTTTCTATAGGTTATATAATTCTATCATCTGCTAAATATAATTCTATTGGTGTATGTATTCCTTCTCTAAAACATGCTTTTATTAATATCTCTGTTCCTCCAAAGTGTACATATTTTATTGGGTCTTTACTTTTTATATCGTTTATTTCTTTATTAATTATTCTTTTTGTTACTAGTGGTATACTAGCTCTACCTTTTGCATATCTACAGTCTATTACATGTTCCTTTTGGCTTACTACGTGGTATTCTTCCTTTTTTCTATTACATATATTTTTTATTGTTGGTATTTTAAATATTTTATCTACACTTAAATCTAACTCTTCTCCTTTTATTTCGTTAAATACATGACTATCAAATATTATTTTTTGATCTGTTCCTTTTTCATTTAAATATTCTTCCTTTGTTATTATTTTTATATCTTCTTCAGTTATTTGGTTCATTTTTATATCTTCTTCAGTCATTTGATTCATCTACTTCACTATCTATATAATCTATCTTCATATATTCTGTATTTTCTATTTTTATTTCTGATATTTGTTTTTTTTTTGGCTTTCTTGGTAATTTACAATCTTTAGCTAAATGTCCTAGTTTTCCACAATTATAACAAGTACATTCTTTTATAGATTTCTTTTTTCTATATGGTCTTTTATGTTTATAATTTTTTACATAATATCTTTTTCTTGGTTTCTTATATTTATATTTTGATTTTTTGTATTTCTTATATTTCTTATGTTTTTTTCTTTTCTTATAATATCTTTCTTCACATCCAAATTGAGGTGCTATTTTATCTTTGCAACATGCTAAATTTCTTATTAATGTTTTTTTCCATTTTTATTTCTTCTCTATATTTTTCACACAGATTTCTATACAATTGTTGTAAAAATTTTATTTTTGCTCCTAGGGTATCTACTGTTTTTGCTTCATCCCAACTCTTTATTATTTTTGAACTAAATGGTTCAGGTAATTTACTAAAATATAATCTTCTTATTTCTTTACTTTCTTCTATATTATATGTTCCTTTATAATAATATTCTTTAAATGCGCACGTATACTCATCTATATAACACATACTAAATATTGCTAGTTTTAACATTAAATTTTTATTTATATCTTTTTCTTTATTTTGCTCTTCTTCTTCTGTTGTTATACCGTTAAATTCATTTCTTATAGCTATTTCATATTTTTTTCAATATTTTTGTTGGTGATATTTTAGTAGTTGTTGATGTTCCTTATGTTTTATTATCAGATCTTAATACTTTTTTACTTTCTTCGGCTAAGTTTAAAAGCCATAATTTTACTGCTCCTATTAATGTCTTTTCTATATATTCTGGTGTGTTTGTTGTATCTATTTTATTATCTAATAATTTTTTTGACATATATCCTACCCATAGTTGTATTATTTTATTTGTGTCTATTACACAGTCTAAATCTAAAAAATTGTAATTAATTATTTGTTTTGGTGTCCATTTATTATATTCATCCTTTGGATTATATCTTTTAAACTTACTTTTGTAATTATATGTTGGTTTTCTTATTTCTAATGTACTAGGTATTATATTTTTATCTAGAGTATTTACTTTTGTATTTATTAGTTCTAGATTTTCTTTATTAATTACTTCTTGTTCTCCATGAATTTCTAGTTTTCCTATGTTTTCTAGAATTTTTGTATATGTTTCACTATCTTTCGAATCATAATTATCTGTTTCTTCAGCATCTATTGCATTTATTTCTAATTCACTAGTTTCTGGTTCTTTATTTTTTATTTCTAATTTTTTTTTAAAATTGTTTTGTTTCATTTAATAATTTTTGTTCTTTATCTGTTTCTTCTTTTTCTCTCTATCTCTTTTCATATAAATCTTTTAGCATTTGTAGTTCTTTTTCTAATTTAGCAATCCTACTATATTTAGTTTCTTCTATTTTTCGTACTTCTTCTGTGGTTTGTTATTTTATTTTATCTATTTCCTTTTTCTGTCCGTCTTTTCATTTTCTCTTTCTATTTTTACCATGGCTGCCAACTTATCTTCTAATTTTAATTCTTCTTTTTCTAACATTAAATATAAATGTTCACCTATTTTCTTATATCTTCTTTCTAAATTAGAGAATACTATTTTTATTTTTAATCCTTCGTGATTTTCATATGTTTTTTGTCTATTATAAATTCTTCTTTGTTAATTTTATTTAAACGTATATAGGTTATGTTGATATATATATATATATATATATATATATATTCTAGATTATCTATTGTTGATTCTAAATTTGATATTTCTTCTTTTTGTGCATTTATTGAATTTTTACTAACTCCGACAATTAGGTTATACTATAGTCTTTCTATTCTTATTTTTAATTCTTTATGTTTTTTTAGATATTATTTGTTTTAATTCTTTATATTTTTGTAATTTTTGTATGTTATTCATCTAAACAATATTTATAATATTTTAGTGGATATCTAAATCTAATTTTATCATAATTAATAAATTAATCAAATACATCCAAATATATACTTTCCGTAACTTTAAATAACGTAGCTCTGACAACAAGAAATTTAAGAGTTTTTGGATTTAAAAATAGAGTGACAATTTAAATCTTATGGCTTATGCTAATGATACCATAACATTTGCTAATGTAAATAGAAAGCCATTAAAATTAATCATGGAAGTGCTGGATCAGTATGAAAAGTGGTTAGACTAAAAAAATTAATAAAAATAGTGTTTTCGTCATGTTTATCAAGGCTACAACAACTGTTGTTCGAGATGTACAAGCTATAACTAGATCTTATTGGGATAAATTCTCTTTGATGTATTTACTGTGTTCTATTAGTCATGGAAAGAAGATAAAGCTACATTTTTCTAAACATATGCAGAAGGTACTGTTAGAACAATATGTTGGGTTCAATATGTGTGAAAAGAGTGAATCAAAAATAGAGAAAAAATAGTGGAGAGAAAGAGAGACCAAAATGGAAAGTGTACTCTTTTAAGGGAAAGTTCACTAATTCTCCCACATTGGTGGGATAAGGGAACTTTGAAGTATTTATAATAAGAAGAACTTACTCCACATGGATAGTGAGGCAAGAACAAGGTGGTGCCTCGCGCTGTCGTCGCTCGCTTGCTCGGGTTCGACTTTCGGCTTAGGTTTCAGCTTCGGCTTCAAATGATGGATCGATGAGATCTATCATTTTGGACAAAGTTATTTGACAGAAACTTAATCTGAAAATACCAAAGGGAAAAACAAAACTTTTCTATGTTTTTGATCCTCCATTTATATGCATGCATACAGTGGCTGACACTGTATTGAAATGCCATGCAAAAACGAAGTGATACTTTGGAAGGGATGCAACCCTTCAACAAAATGACACACTGATCCAAGAAATGACATGCCTGTTCAAAATATGCATTCTTTGGACGAACAAACATGATTTTTCAGAAAAGTTACACCTTTTAAGTGAACCATTGCCACCTTTCAGAAGAGGCACCTGATGGTTATAAAAACCTGTTTTCATCCACATGTTTTGGTACGAAAAATTTCTGAAATACAAACTCTTCTTGTCTTAAAAAATATTCCGTGTGATCAGTCAAATCGTTGAGTGAGTTCAAAGAGATTCCAATTGTTTGAGGTACCATTACGGTTGGTTTGTTTGGACATTTTATCCTGGGAGGAAGATTCCATAACCTCGGGTACAGTGAGGGAAATTATTCCTTAAGGACACTCCATGATGTCGGGGGACATGGCCTTAAAATTTTGTTTCATCTCATTTCTGAAAGTTAACATACTTCTTGTATAGATTATTTATAATCTTATGTTAAAGGTGTTAAGGAACTTCATAATTGTTCTTGTCCTAGACTTGAACTTGGGTTGAAGTTGTTTTTGCATTTATATAGGTTCTTGTACCCAAAACATTGTAAATAATAATCTTAAGGAAATAATTCTACTTTTGGAATCTGTATCGCTTGTAAAGCTTTAAACTTTCTACTCTATTTGAACTTAACTAGTGATAGACATAAAATCTTCATTACAAGTTAAAAATTACTCTGTTGACGATTGGAAGTCATAAAACTTCATCGTTAGACTAAAGATAAGAAGTGTTAAAGTTGCTGTAATTTTTAATAAGTATTTTGATATACTAAAGGTACTGTCTGTCACACCCATTTTTTAATCAAAAAAAAGATTTTACTGATTTTAAGTTCAAAGGATTTTTATTATTAAAGTGACAAAATGAAGTATTTGTTCCGAAAAAGGATTCATTTCAATTAAACTCAGAGTCGCCACTTGGTATAATCTGGTGTGCCAAGTCACCTTTTAGAAAATCCTTTTTGAAACGGTTTTGACTCTTTAAAACTGATCCGCAATTCTGGCTAAGGAGTTCTGTTGACCGAGGGAAATGTATTAGGCACCCCTCAATCTTTTGGTTTGACCATGGTCGCTTGATGGAGGATATCGACTAATTTGACAACACAACTATATAAACCAGACAAAACACATAAGACAAGCAACAAACAAATCAAATAGAGTTCAAAACCAAAATAAAGTCCAGTCCAGATTATACAGTCCAAAAATATAAAAGAGAGGAAATGTAAACCTACTCTATTCTAAACTAATCCTAAACTAAACTCCCATGCTCTACCCGACACCTCGGGCCTTGATCACGAACGTCCTCCGGATAAAAAATACTTCGGGGCATTCCCCAGCAAATAAACACAAATACCTTGAGGCATTCCTCGGCCAAATGAGTACATCTAAATTAAATAAGATAACTAGAAAACATTCAAAACACACATTTAAACCTTCAAAGCATTCAATCAACACATCATTCCTAAATTTTGCCTACCCGAACCTATATTGCCTATCCATTTAAACAGATCATAATCTATCACAGTTATGCTTATTCCGAATTAAACAAAAAGACAACAAATCAAAATTAATCTACATTCACTTTAATCAATTTTCTTCATTCTGCCCCAAATAGCTTCATTTTTATCAATCACACCATCAAAACTACTCAACCTTGTTCCATAATATCACCAAAATTGCATGTCCAACACATAATCATAACATCAATAAAGTCCAACAATAATCATCAAACCATACATAATCACAACCAAATCTACAAATCCAAATAAAGAAGAAAAATAGGTTAAGGAACTGGACCTCATTGTGAATTTTGATATATCGAAGATAGAGCCACATCCAAAATGCCTTAATTTGAACCTCAAATACGAATCCCGACTTGAAAAACTTTGACCCGAGCTCCGTTAAAATAAAAAACCAACAGGGAAATATCAAAACCAAAACCCAAGTTGAGCTGAAACAGATATCACGAAAATAGACCATACCCGAACCCAATTTTGTGCTTAACGTCATTGTATAGTTCATTTTCCGACCGATTTCATTGGAGCCGGGGCTGGTTATGGCGATTTTGACTGAACTGAGTTTTTGGTCAATTTTTAGATGGTTTTAAGATCAATGGATTCCGACCAGTTTCTGGTGAAAACTCAACAAAGAAAGTCAGCCTACACATTTTCCCTCTCTCTCTCTTAGATCTCTCTCACTCTCTTATAGCTCTCTTTGCTTTGCACCTCTCTCTCTCTGTTTCTCTTTTCTCTCTCAAACTATGTTATGTGTGCGATTTACAAACCAGAAGAAAGGAAGAGCAAAATGGCATCTCCTTTTTTGTGTGCTCCCAATGATAATAAATATAGGTTTTGTGTGTATGAGATCAATTGGAAAATAGTGAGTGTTTGTGTGTTCATCAAATAAGATGGTCAGTGTGCTCTGGAGAAGAAAAAGAAAAATGGAGTCCCTCTTTTTTGTGGAGAAGAAGTTGTATATGTATGATGATTGTGGAGTCCTTTTTTTTTAGTGATGAGGCCTCCTTTTTGGTATATATAATGTTGTGTATATGAGTGGAATGGAAAATTCTAGTGGGGTCCCTGGCAATTCTGTTAAGAGAAAATGGAAAGAGCACGTGAGAGGGTGGGGGTAAGGGGTATGTGGGGTAGGTTGTTAGGATTAGGATGAGATAAAATTAGTTTAGGGAGTTTGTTATTTTTTGTCATTTTGTGAAAAAATAATTATAGAATGGGTGAGGGTACGTGGTAAGGTGAGATAACAAAAAATGAATAAAATAAAGCTTTGGGAGGGACACAATTAGGTGTCTACATCATGCTCCCTTTGAATGTAAACACAAAGTGTTTTCAAATAAAGAAGTAGACAACGAGACAGAATTTTGACCCGATCATCATTCAAAAGAAAGGAAAAGAAAGATAGACACATCCGAGTCTTTACTTTGTACAAACTACCCATCCTAAGTTATGTAGGGATCAAGTCCCCTGTGGTTCAAGGATTGAAAAGGAAGGGTTGTACCGAGTTGGAGAGTTGAGTGAGGCCCTGTCGAGGTTTCGGTCTGCAGCTCTTAATTCTTGACTTTCTAATTCATCACCCTATTCTTCAGGCGGGCTCTTGACTTGCAATTTCTTCACCCTGTTCTTCAGGCGGACTCCTGATTTGCAATTTAATCACTTATTGCTTGGTTTTTAATTTCTTCACCCTGCTCTTCAAGCGGGTTCCTGACTTGCTATTTTTCAATCTGCTAACTTTCAACTTTTTGCCTTGTTGCTTTGTTTTCAACTTCTTCACTTTGTTGCTTGACTTTCAACTTATTCACCATTTTGCCTGACATTTCATTTATTCACCCTGTTCTTCAGGCGGGCTTCTGAAATCATATCAAAACTAAAAAGAAAATTATCCCAAACAAAGATTAATATAAAGAGATTTTCTTTGCCAGAAAAGTGAAGTTCCAAGAACAAGAATTAAATTTTGCCCCAGTTTATCATCAAAGGACTTTTGTGAAAGTCACATTATTATAAGAATCAACGAGAATGACTCGACTAAAAGGTACGTCTTATAGTAATCAAGGGGAGTGACTTGACTAAAAGATACGTCTTATAGGAATCAAGGGGGATGACTCGACTAAAAGGTACGTCTTATAGGAATCAAAGGGGATGACTTGACTAGATATACATCTTATAAGAATCAAAGGAAATGACTCGACTAGAAGGTACATCTTATAGGAATCAAAAGGAATGACTCGACTAAAATGTATGTCTTATAGAAATCAAAGGGAGTGACTCGACTAAAACGGAAATCTTATAAGAATCAAAGGGAATGAATCTACTAGAAGGTATGTCTTATAGGAATCAAGGGAATGACTCGATTAAAAGATACGTCTTATATAGGTCAAGGGGAATTACTCGACTAAAAGGTACGTCTTATAGGAATCAAAGGGAGTGACTCAACTAAAAGGTATGTCTTCTAGGGGTTAAAGGGAATGACTCAACTAAAAGGTAGGTCTTATACGAATCACGAGGAATGACTCGACTAAAAGGTACGTATTATAAGAATCAAAGAAAATGACTCGACTAAAAGGTACGTCTTATAGGAATCAGGGGAATGACTCGACTAAAAGGTAAGTCTTCTAGGAGTGAAGGTTCAATTTAAGAAGTGTATCACCCAACAAATGAAAACTGAAATCCCTGGACAAGAAAGTGTGTCTCCGAGGGATATAAGATGATGAATTTTTACTATGATTTAATTATCAAACCTGTGCAGCAGCATTGCTTCCTACATTTGCAAAAGCAAGAAATTACGGGCCTTGATGTTTAGGATTTTAAATCCTTGATTTAAAGGTAACATGTGTTCCTGTTTCATGCAAAGAAAAGTTTTGAGTTTAAGAACATGGTGGCTGGTTTGTGGCTTTGGCTTTTGTGGCAAACGCTTTTTCCGTCATCACATTTAACCTTGCTTCCAACCATTACATATATCATTGACTTGATGCATCATTGACCCAAACTCAAATTATTAAGAGTGATTTTGAAACAAACCCGGTATCTATGCTTTTCCATGCTCTTCAGATAAACCCTTTGAACTTTGGTATTTCCATGAGGTCCCAGACTAGTCTGTTGACAAAACTTTTTGTATGCCATATTTCGACTCACAATTATGTCTCTTTCATGTGCTAGCTTTTGTCTTGGTTTGTCTAATTAAAGAAGCTGGAAGCCAATTTTGAAATCTTTTCTCACTTATTTTGACATGGACTTGACTCAAAGATAAGAAACGAAAAAAAGAATGACAATTTTTGTTAGGATAACTGACTCAAGAAAGATAAAATAAAAATAAAGAGAAGAAAGAAAAGACAATGAATGTCCCCTTTTGAAACAAAGAAATGAAAAATTCATCTTAAAATGACAGTCAACACTAATGATTATGCTATGCATTTTGGATTAAGCAGCTTGATATTTTCATCCAAACTTTTTACCCATTGTTGTTGAGTTAATAGCCTTGAAACTGAGTTGGTTCCTTAGGTCAATTATATTTAAGACCCCATTCGGCTAGTGGTGCCTTGGAGGGTTTACGCCAACAAGCTTCTCTCATTTTTTTTCCTCAACTCACCATTGCCTTATGGTGTCTGTAAGGTTTTTCCACTAATGAGACTCTCTTATTTTCATTTCCCTTAACTCACAGTCGTCTTACGATGCCCGTGAGAGTTTTCACTGATAAGACTCTCTGATTTTTATCTCTCTCAACTTACCATCATCTTACAGTGCCCGTGAGGATTTTCACCAATAAGACTCTCTCATTTTTATTTCTCTCCTAATTTTTTATGCCGAGGAAGACAAGTAGTTCCCAAATGCATTATCATATCCCTTGCATAGCCTTAACATCCTTAAAGATTGATCTGAACGTCTTTCTTTGGTTGTAACTTGGATTTTGGATAGAGTTAGAAATAAAGAATGGCATGGGGCCCAAAAGACACTTAAAGTAGGGTAGGACTTACAACTTTTGGAATCGACTCAAACAATGAGGATTAACTCATGCCCAGTTTCTTTTGACTGCGCAATTCTAAATTGTTTATTTGGTTGGACCAAGCCCGGAGTAGGGCAGCCTACGTATCTCACCCCCGAAAGAGGAGAATCAGGTCACGCATAGTTCCGGCAGCTTATTTTTTTGCTTGATTCTGATTTTTTTCTTTTTTTTCTTTTGTTGACTCTTTTATTGACTTTTTTCTTTTTCTTTTTGGGACCTTAGACTCTGTTTTTTTCTTGTCGCTCTTTTCTTTTCCTTCTTTTGGACACATTTTTTCTCTCATTGTTTTTAAAACTTTCTGACTTTATTGTTTTGCTCGACACTTTTATTTTGAGATTTACTGACTCTATCTTGATTCCAAAAGATGGGTATGAAAGTAAAAAGGACTAAATCTCAAATAGGGTAAACAAAGGATGACACGATGTTTGGATAGCAAAATAAAATCCCTTCGTTATATCAATCCTTGAAAATGCAAGTACATATCATGCAATATGAAAGTGAGAGATGAAGATCATTTGTGATATTTTGACAGTACTAATTTTAACTGAGACTGTGCATCACTACTTCTTCTTCCAACTCCATCTTTATTGTACATTCCTCATGCTTTCGTGGAGCTAATTTTTTCTATTCTTTTTGATGTAGGATCACACATCCACTATTTGACCTAATTGAGACATGTCTTTCAAATGTTGATCAAGTTATTCTCACGATTCTCAAAATAATTGCCTTAATTTTTAAAGAAGGTTTCAACTTGATCACCAAATGCCCCAACACTCTATCTATTTTCTCAGACGCTCTCTTTTTCTAACTTTAACCCTCTGATTCAATGCTCATGCTTAAACTGGATTTTAAGATATGGATGAAAATTTCCCTAGCATGTCATATCACTAGAGTCAACATAAAATGTATTATGTAAAGAAAACAAACAACAATATATATTTAAAACACAAAGAAAAATGGGACACTTCATTTAGTTGAAACAAAAGATAGAAGGGTCTGAACATAAACGACAAAAGGACAAAATAGGATAGATCCCGAACTACAACCCTGAAATAATTCAGATAACAGAAAATAAAATAAAACAATCTACCAGACCTCTTCCTAGTAGGGAGAGGGGTGACTTCTCAATTGCTCAACCTGACATCTTAACCGCTAGTTTTCATATCAGCATGACTAGAGTTCCCCTCACTATCACTGTTCTGCACCATAATTGATCTATCTTGAACCATCTTTTCAATTTCTCTTTTCAAATCTTGATAATCTTCAATACTATGACCCTGAGCATCAGAATGATATGCACACCGTATATTACGATCAAAATTTCTTGAACGCCGATTAAGAGTGAACCTAAGAAGAGGAGTGATCATGCCCCATTATACCAATCTCTAAAATAAACTAGCATACAACTCTCCAATTGGTGTGAAGCTATCTCTCTACTTCTGCCTCATTTCATCATTTGGCTTGGATAAAAAATCAGGCTTAGAAGGGTTTTGGTATGTTTTTTGAGTTAGAGAATGACTTAGTGCATTCTACTATGGGTAGCATGGGAATTGAATATGTGGCTGTGCATTATATACTGGATACGGAGGTGGAGGAGCAGAGTATAATGGATTTTGGGAGAGATTATGTGGAGCTTAGGCATGAACTTGGATTTGAGCCTGAGAGTGACGATAACGGGGTCTTCTTGACCATGCCCGCTGTCCAAATACAATAGAAGATGCATCTTCCTCATTCTTTGTCTCCCCAACACTTCTTGAACCCTTTTGAATTGCTTGAGTTGTTGCTTTTAGTGTTGCAAAACTCACAATGCGACCAGTCTTAATTCCCTCTTCTATCATCTCCCTATTTTAAGGACCTCAATAAATGACTTGCCTAATGCAGGTAACAAGTGTTGATAATATATTTCATCTTGTTCTCGAATAAACACCTCCACTAGTTTGCTTTCTTTCATTGGTGGTTTTACTCTTGCAGCTTGTTCGCGTCATCTGATTGTATACTCCCTAAAACTCTCAGTATTCTTTTTTTTTTACACTTGTTAGGGGTTTTTCGTTAGGGATCAACTCCACATTGTATTGAAATTATTGAACAAATCCATTATCTAGGTTATCCCAACTAATCCACTTGTCAATGTATTGGTCAACAAACCATTCTGAAGCTAGGCCTGAAAGACTCTCCCTGAAATAATCCATGAGTAGTTCTTCCTTCCCTCCAGTGCCTCTTAATTGGTTACAATAGCGCTTCAAATATGCCACAGGGTCCCCATATCCGTCATACTTCTCAAACTTTGGCATTTTAAAGCCAGGGGAAAGGTTGACACCTGGAAACATGCATAAGTCCTTATATGAGACACTTTTGTAACCCCTAAGTCCTTGCAAGTTCTTTATATACAGTTCCAAACTTCTCAATTTTCTGGTTATTTTCTCTTATTCTTCTGTCATAACAAGCTTCTCAGTGTTAGGAGTAAATTCAGGCGGGTGAGTGTCACCGTAAAGACCAGTCAACTTGAATGTAGGCTCAGAAGTGTAACGTTGATCGCCAGTAATATTCAATGCTGGCTCTCTTGTAGAGTAGGGAGGCACAACTCGTGGATGAACATCAAAAGTAGGAGATTCAAGTGGGGGTGGCGCTGTAAAAGCATGAACAACAGGTGGAGCCATGTATGTGGTAGTCTTGAATTGGGGAGTGAGGAAATGAACATTGGAAGTGGTTGGATATTGTTGCCCCGAAGTCGATCCTGATGCATGTTGTGGCATATCAACAAAAATGGGAAATTGTGCATGTGAAATGGGAGGCAAGCCAGAAAGATATTCCAAATTATCAGTGGGAACTGGGGGAGGCGACAACCCCATTAGCCCAAGATCGATGCATTTCTATCATTTGCTGCCTTAATTTTTGAATCTCTTCATTAGATCCTAAATTCTCATTTCCCAAAATCCCTATCTAATTAGTGACAACAAACTCGGTATCCTTGTTGGCCATAAAGTTCTCTATGACTTGGTACAATATGGAGGACCAGCCAAAATGCCACAAACCAACCACCTTAAACTAACTGAACAAGAGATAGCAAATATGTTAGAGTTCAACACTTTCTCAAAATCTCTTTTTTTCTTTTATTTTTTTGAAAAGGTTACCGAACCCAAGAAGGGCGCCTATGTATCTCACATTCTGAAAGAGGAGAATCAGGTGTGCGTAGTTCGTGAACTTTGGCCACAAAATGACCGATCAACTCTTTTTCTTTTTCTTTTTTTTTTAGAACTTTGAGAAGAAAAGAAAATAATAAATTGTCAAAAGAATTGACGAAAATCTTTTTTGAATTTTTCAAGTTAAAACTCCCTATACAAAATGAAACCTATGATTACCAAAGAAAAATCTTTTTGGGTTTTCGATTATTAATATCATACGACAATGAAACTTAAAATTATTAAATAAGAATCTTTTTGTAACTTTTAAAGATGTATATGACACCTACTCTAAATGAAGATTAAAAAAGTATTTTTGAATTTTTGAAATAAGATCAACCAAAAATGAAACCTACGACTATTGAGGAAAATCTTTTTTTGTTTGTATTTTTTTTTAAGACATGTATGAAACACCTACTCTAAATGAAGAGTGAAGAAAATCTTTTTGAAATTTTTAAATAAGATCCCCGAACCTATAATAGGATACCTACGTATCTCACTCCCAAGAGAGGAGAATCAGTGATGCGTAGTTCCTCCAGATTGGACAATTAATGATTAAATAACAGATTGCAGCCTGACTTGAGACACGACCAAGACACACGATGAACAACATAACAATATTTTTTTTTGAGTTTTCAATTTGACACTCACATAAAAAACGACACCAACCGCTATGAAAGAATTTTTTTTTGGTATTTTTGTTATATGAAATGTACAAAACTTCTACCACCCCTTTTTTTGAATTTTTCTTTTATAAACAGCTCTTGAAAAAATCTTTTTGTAATTTTCGAATTGTGTATGTTTGCTAAAAGAAACAAAAGGAAAATTTTTTTGATGATTTTTTTTTTTTTGAAAAATGAGTGTAAAAAGTAAAAAAAAAATAAATTTTTCTTTTGAATTTTTGAATTGTGGAAAACAAAAGCCATAAAGAACCTAAAAACCCGAAAACTCTTTTTTGATTCACCCTTTCTCTTTTTTTCTTTTTTTTTTTCCATGCCTACACATCTTTCTTTAATTCCAGCATATGTTTTTCCCAAATCAGTCCGTCAAATGACCTTGTTACCATAAAAAATACAACAATTAGCATGTATGGATGCTTTACAGGAGAGTCTCCTATAAAGGACCAAGCGGGCCCCACTAGGTCTCAATATGATGCACATAAGCATGACCTAAAGGCTGACCTACGTTGGGATTTACTAACAGGGCCGTTCGGGGGAGCATATGGTCGATAGTGGCTGCTTTGATTTTCACCTACTCCATACATCGAACGGCTCCCCCTCCTAAAATAAGGATGATTCAACTAGATTTCATGCGCACGACGTACACTCCGGGACTTGTTGCAGAAAGAATTGACTCGATTTATGCACATGATGCCAGATATAAAGCGGTAACACATAAGAGAAAAACTGTAAACACATAGCACTCAACAATGATAAAATAAACAACAAACGATAACACAAACAATGTTTATACACCCATAATATCAAACTAAGTCGATACAACTCCAAAAATAAGCCCGAATTTTGAAAAATACCCAGTAGAGTCACCAGAGCTATCACACCCCTTTTAACCAAATTTTTTTTTTTATTGATATTAAGTTTGAAAGGATTTTTATTATTAAAGTGACAAAATGAAGTATTTATTCCGAAAAAGAATTTATTTCAATTAAACTCAGAGTCGCCACTTGGCATAATATGGTGTGCCAAGTCACCTTTTGGAAAATCCTTTTCAAAACGGTTTTGACTCATTAAAACTGATCCGCGAACAAAGATTCTGGCTAAGGAATTCTATTGACCGAGGGGAAGGTATTAGACACCTCTCGATCCCATGATTTGACCACGGTTGGTTGATGAAGGATATCGACTAATTTGACAACACAACTATATAAACCACACAAAATACATAAGACAAGCAACAAACAAATCAAACAGAGTTCAAAACCAAAATAAAGTCCAGTCCGGGTTATACAGTCTGAAAATAGAAAAGAGCGAAAATATGAACCTACTCTATTCTAAACTAATCCTAAACTAAACTCCCGTGCTCTACCCGGCACCTCGATTCTTGATCACGAACGTCCTCCGGGTACAAAATACTTTGGGGCATTGTCCGACAAATAAACACAAATACCTCGAGGCATTCCTCAGCCAAATGAATACATCTAAATTAAATAAGATAACTAGAAAACATTCAAAACACACATTTAAACCTTCAAATCATTCAATCAACACATCATTCCTAAATTTTGCCTACCCGAACCTATATTGCCTATCCATCTCAACAAATCATAATCTATCACAGTTATGCTTATTTCGAATTAAACAAAAGGACAACAAATCAAAATTAATCTACATTCACTTTAATCAATTTTCTTTACTCTGCCCCAAATAGCTTTATTTTTATCAATCACACCGTCAAAACTACTCAACCTTGTTCCACAATATCACAAAAATTGCATTGTCCAACACATAATCATAACATCAACAAAGTCCAACAATCATGATCAAACCACACATAATCACAACTAAATCAACAAATCCAGATAAAGAAGAAAAAATATGTTAAGGAAGTAGACCTCAATTGTGAATTTTGATATATCGAAGATAGAGCCACATCCGAAATGCCTCAATTTGAACCTCAAATACGAATCCCGACTCGACAAACTTTGACCCGAGCTCTGTTCAAATAAAAAATTAACAGGGAAATTTCAAAACCAAAACCAAGTTGAGTTGAAACAGATATCGCAAAAATAGACCACACCCGAACCCAATTTCGTGCCTAAACGTCACTGTATAGCTCGTTTTTTGGTCAATTTCATTGGAGCCAGGGCTGGTTATGGAGATTTTGATTGAACTAAATTTTTGGTCAATTTTTAGGTGGTTTTGAGATCAATGGTATTCTTCGGTGTCGAATTCCAATCGGTTCCTGGTGAAAGCTTATCGGAAAATAGTTAGCCTACACCTTTTCCCTCTCTCTCTCTCAGATCTCTCTCACTCTCTTAAAATCTCTCTGTTCTACACCTTTCTCTCTCTCTGTGTTTCTTTTTTCTCTCTTAAACTATGTGTGCAATTTGTAAACCAGAAGAAAGAAAGAGCAAAAATGCCATCCCCTTTTTTGTATGCTCCCAATAATAATTAATATGGGTTTTATGTGTATGAGATAAATTAGGAAATAGTGAGTGTTTATGTGTTCATCAAAGAAGATGACCAGTGTGTTCTATTAAAGAAAAATAAAAATGGAGTCCCCCTTTTTTGTGGAGAAGAAGTTGTATCTGTATTATGATTGTGGAGTCCCCTTTTTCTAGTAGTGAAGCCTCCTTTTTGGTATATATTATGTTGTGTATCTGAGTGGAATGGAAAATTCCAGTGGATTCCCTGGAAATTCTGTTAAGAAGAAATGGCAGGAGCACGTGAGAGGGTTGGGGTAAGGGGTATGTAGGGTAGGTTGTTAGGATTAGGATGAGATAAAATTAGTTTAGGGAGTTTGTTATTTTTTTTCATTTTGTGAAAAAAGAATTATAGAATGGGTGAGGGTACGTGGTAAGGTGAGATAACAAAAAACGAATAAAATAAAGGTTCGGGAGGGACAAAATTAGGTATCTACATTGACTTGCGGTGACAGGAATATGATAACTGATAGTCAAATTTATGATGCTGCAACGACTGTGGGGGCAGCTAGGATTGCCACAACAAGTGTCACGAATACTCCACCAGTGATGACATCAGCGGAGAAACCCAGAAAGTTTATGGGTATTGACTTTAAGAGATGACAGCAGAAAATGTTCTTCTATCTCACCACTCTCTGTCTTTAAAGGTTCACGGTTGAGGAAGCTCCGGAGGTTCCCGAGGGAACCTCTGAAAAGGAATGCTTCATTGTTGTGGAGACTTGGAAACACTCAGACTTCCTTTGCAGGAATTATATCTTGAGTGGATTCCAAGATGACCTTTACAATGTATATAGCGGAACCAAGACTGCAAAAGAGTCATGGGGAGCGTTAGAACAAAAATACAAGATGGAGAATGTCAGAACTAAAATTTTTTTTGTTACAAGATTCCTAGAGTACAAAATGATAGACAACAAATCAGTTATTTCACAAGTTCAGGAGCTGTAAGTGATCATCCATGATCTCCTGGTGGAGGGTATGATTTTGACAAATACCTTAATTGAACAATTTAAATATGTTCTTAGTATTCACATGAACTTCATTGCAGGTTTGATTATGAATAAAGCATTTCAAGTAGCAACAATAATAGAGAAGATACCAATAATGTGGAAAGACTTCAAGAACTACTTGAAATACAAACACAAGGAGATATCAGTTGTTGATCTGATTGTACGACTACACATTGAAGAAGATAATAAGGCTATAGAAAGAAGGTCAAGAGGCAATTCTACAATAAGTGAAGCAAACATTGTAGAAGATGACCAAAATAACTCCAAAAAGCGAAAGAAAGCTAGAAATAAAAGCAATCATTCCAAGAAGAAATTCAAGGGAAAGTGCTTCAATTGTGGAAAGATTGGCCACAAGTCTACGGATTGTTGTGCCCCATAAAAAGGGAAGAAGAAGGACCAAGCAACTCTGGCTGAGTCTAAGAAAGAAATAGATAATCTGTGTGCTATGCTTTCCGAATGCAACTTGGTGGGAAATCCTCCCAAATGGTGGATGGATTCTGGTGCCACCCACCATGTTTGTGTTAACAAGGATTTATTTTTGAAGTTTGCTCTGACTCAAGTAGAAGAAAAGATCTATATGGCAAACTCCTCTATGACAAAAGTAGAAGGAACAGAAAAAGTTGGCTTGAAGATGACTTCCGATAAAGTGTTGACACTTAAAAATATCTTGTATGTTCCAGAGTTACGGAAGAACTTGATTTCAGTTTCACTTCTAGACAAGAACAGATTCAAATGTATATTTGTTTCCAGAAAAATTGTACTTAGTAAAAGAGAAGTGTATGTAGGAAAAGGCTACATTAATGAGGGCCTATTCAAAATGAATGTAATGAATGTTGAAATCAATAAAATTTTAATTTCTTCTTACTTACTCAAATCTTATGATTTACAGCATAGACGTTTAGGCCATGTTAATTACAAAACATTACAAAAATTGATTAACCAAGCAGTTTTGCCAAACTTTTAGTGCAATAAATCAAAGTGTCAAACGTGTGTGGAATCAAAATATACAAAGCATCCTTATAAGTCCGTTGAAAGGAATTTCAATCCCTTAGACTTAATACACACAGACATTTATGATGTATAGTCAACACTATCACATGGTGGGAAAAAGTATTTCATAACTTTTATTGACGATTGCACTAGATATTGTTATGTCTATTTGCTAAATAGTAAGGATAAAGCAATAGATTTATTAAGGTAACATAAAACTGAAGTTGAAAATCAATTAGAGAAAATAATAAAAATGATAAGAAGTGATAGGAGAGGAGAATATGAATCTCCCTTCCCCAAAATAAGTGTAGAGAATGGAATTATTCATCAAACTACTGCCCCATATTCACCTCAATCTAATGGAATTGTGGAAAGGAAAAATCGAACTTTAAAGAAAATAATGAATGCCTTACTTATAAGTTCAGGTTTACCTTAAAGCCTATAGGGGGAGGCTATCCTTACAGCCAACCGAATACTCCATAGAGTTCCCCATAGTAAGACACAATCAATTCCTCATGAAAAATGGAAAGAAAAGAAACCCAACTTGAAATATTTCAAAGTGTGGGGGTGTCTAACGAAGGTCCAAGTCCTTATGCCTAAAAGGGTTAAGATAGTACCTAAGATGGTGGACTGCGCGTTCATAGGATATGCTAAAAGTATTGAAGCATTTCAGTTTTTGGTTCATAAATCCAAATATCCAGATATTAATGAAAATACAGTAATTGAATCAGATAATGTTAAATTATTTGAACACATTTATCCACATAAAACTAGGCATGAACAGTCTAGTAGGGGTCTAAATGACATCGAGATGAGCCAAGTGAAGATGTACATGATGCGAATCCAAGACGTAGAACACGTTAAAGAACGTCTACTTCATTTGGATCAGGTTTTGTAACATTTCTCTTAGAAAATGAGCCTCAAACATTTAAGGTTACAATGGCATCTTCATACTCATTTTTTTGGAAAGTGGAAAGTAATAGTGAGATCAATTAAATCTTAAGAAAACATAAGTGGGAGTTGGTTGATCTTCCTCGAGGAAATAAGCCTTTAGGTTCTAAATGGATCTTCAAAAGAAAAATAAAAGTTGATGGTACTATTGAAAAATACAAGGCAAGACTTGTTGTAAAAGGCTTTAAACAAAAGAAAGGCCTTGATTACTTTGATACATACTCACCATTAATGAGGATAACATCAATTCAGATGTTAATTGCCATGATGGTAGTATATGATCTTGAAATCCATTAAATGGATGTGAAAACAACATTCCTAAATGGAGAATTGGAGGAACAAATCTACATAGAACAACCTGAGGGCTTTGTGGTTCCAGGAAAAGAAAATAAGGTGTGTAAACTTGTTAAGTCACTTTATAGACTAAAAAAGCACCTAAATAGTGGCATGATAAGTTTGACCAAACCATGTTGGGAAAAGAGTTCAAGATTAATGAATGTGGTAAATGTGTTTACATTAAAGACACTCAAAATCACCAAGTCATTGTTTGTTAATATGGATGATATGTTGATCATCAGTAGAGACATTTCAGACACAAATACTACGAAATGAATGCTTGAGAGCAATTTTGATATGAAAAACCTTTGAGTTGCTGATGTGATCTTGGGAATAAGAATACATAGAACTCCACAAGGGTTGGCATTGTCACAGTCTCATTATATAGAAAAGGTACTTGATAAATTCAAGTATTTGGGATTTGGTATTGCCAATACTCCATTGGATGTGAGCTTCGCACTTCAAAAGAATGAGGGTAAAAGTGACTCACAGTTGGAGTATGCAAGAGTATTGGGATGTTTAATATATATAATAAATTATACAGGACAAGACATTGCATGTCCTATTAGCAAGTTGAGTCGGTACATGAGTAATCCTAACAAAACTCATTGGATGGCAATGAAAAGAGTTTTGGGGGTATCTTAAATATACTCAAGACTATACTTTGCATTATAATAAATATCCCATAGTACTTGAAGGATATAGTGATGCAAATTGGATCACCAGATCGAACGAAGTAAAATCCACTAGTGGATATGTATTTACTATCGGTGGAGGAGCGGTCGCTTGGAAATCATCCAAACAGACACGTATTACTCGCTCTACAATGGAATCTAAATTTATCAAATTGGATAAAGCCGGTGAAGAAGCGGAATGGCTCCAAAATTTTTTAGAAGATATTCCTTATTGGCCTAAACTAGTGACACCACTGTGTATACACTATGATAGCCAAGTGGCAATAGGTAGGGTAGGGAGCATGATGTACAACGATAAATCTCATCACATAAGATACAAACATAATACTGTTAGAGAACTCCTATCTAGTGGAATTATCACTGTTGACTATGTAAAGTCAATGGATAATGTATCGGATCAACTTACAAAAGGTCTGTCTAGAGAAGGAGTTGAGAGAACATCCAAGGAAATGGGTTTAAGGCCTAGGATAAATCAGCATGTCGATAACTCTACCTAGCAGACTGAAGATCCTAAGAGCTAGGTTCAAGGAGATCAAACAAAGTTGTGCCTGACAGGTTCAACATTGTCAAATACCTAACCCATTCTCATGATGTAGATAATGTTTAGTAAACAAGGATAAGACTTAAGGTGTGAAGTCTTTTAGTAATTATCTAAATTTGGCAGATATGACCAAATAATTTAATCTATAGGATCAAACGTTTAGAAATCACCTATATGAGGACGAAGTGGAAGCCGCTTCAAGAAGAATGTTAATAAAGGCCTATTCTCTAAGTTCTCATGAAACCGAAACGTGTTCATGGATGAAAAGAACAAAATCGTGAGAACCATAAATGGTAAAAGGTTGGTTGTGTGACATGTGTTACATAGGCGTAAATTAAAGCTCGACGGTTTAGAGATATCAAATCTACCGATTGACCGAGTGCATCTGATGCATGTTCACTATGGAAAGATCAAAGGAAAACCCACTTATCCAAATGCAATTAGTCTTTCCTTGATGATCACATACTTGTCCATAAAATTTTATAAAAAAGTAGTCATTCCCCATTCATGTGGGGGATTGTTGGGTTCAATATTTATGAAAAGTGTGAATGGAAAATGGAGGAAAAATAGTGGAGAGAAAGAGAGACACCAAAATGAAAATTGTACTCTTTTAAGGGAAATTTTACTAAATCTCCCATATTGGTGGGAGAAAGGAACTTTGAAGTATTTATAATAAGAAAAACTTACTCAACATGGATAGTAAGGCAAGAACAAGTGGTGCCTCACGCCGTCGGCGTCGTCGCTCGCTCCGCTCAGCTTCGGCTTTGAATTTGGATTTGGATTTGGATTTGTCAAATGATCTATTGATGAGATCCATCTTTTTGGACAAAGTTTATTTGTCAGAAACTTAATCCAAAAATACCAAAGGGAAAAATACAACTGTTCTATGTTTTTGATCCTCTATTTATATGCATGCATACAATAGTTGACACTGTTTCGAAATGCCATGCAGAAATGAAGTGATGCTTTGGAAGGGATGTAACCCTTTAACGAAATTACTCACTGATTAATGAAATGACATGCCTGTTCGGAAAAGATGCATTCTTTGGATGAACAGAAATGATTTTCCAAAAAGTTTACACCTTTTAAGTGAACTATTGCCACCTTTCAGAATAGGCACCTGATGGCTATAAAAACCTGCTTTCATCCACAAGTTTTGGTATGAAAAATTTTCTGAAATACAAACTCTTCTTATCTTCAAAAATATTTCGTGTGATCAACCAAATCGTTGAGTGAGTTTGAAAAGATTCAAATTGTTTGAGGTACCGCTACAGTTGGTTTGTTTAGCCATTTTATCGAGGGAGGAAGATTCCATAACCTCAGGTACAGTAAGGGGAATTATTCCTTAAGGACACTCCGTGAAGTCAGGGGACTTGGTGTTAAAATTCTGTTTCATCTCATTTCTGAAAGTTAACATATTTCTTGGATAGATTATTTATAATCTTGTGTTGAAGTACTAGTTATCTACTAGTTATCCATGCAAATTACCCAAGTTATCCGCACCACCCTATTATTGGTATCAGAGCTATGCTATTTAAAAAATGTACAAGCAGATATGTGCTAATTATGAGAAATGTTAGAGATGTTAATTTAATTATAAGCTATTATTAATTACGATATCTTGTTGTTATTTATTTATTGAATATGAGAAGACCATTTAAAAATACACAAGCTTTTAGAAAAATAAAAAGAATTTTAACTAGTTACTACCCAGAATATAAGAAGTTAAATAAAACAAAAGAAAACTCTCATAGATTAGCTTACTTAATTACCTTAATATCTAGCAATGAGGCAAAATTAATAATCCATTTAAAATCTAGAAGAATGAGATACATACCACCTAATTATGATAAAATCATATTTCGGTATCCACCAAAATATTATAAATATTGTACAGATGAATAACATAACAAAATTCCAAAAATATAAAGAACTAAAACAAATAATATCTGAAAAATAAAAAGAATTAAAAATAAGAAAAAAAAGACTACAATATAACATGATTGTTGGAGTATGCCAAAAATCAATAAAAGTACAAAAGGGAGAAATATCATATTTAGAATCACAAATAGTAGTCTAGAATACATATATCAACATGATCTATATATTATCAAGTAGATAAAATGAACAAAGAAAAATTTATAATAGATGAAAAATCATATGAACCATGAAGGATTAAAAATAAGAATAGTATTTTCTAATTTAGGAAGGAGATATAAGAAAATAGGTGAACATTTATATTTGATGTTAGAAAAAGAAGAATTAAAATTAGAAGATAAATTAATAGCTATGGTAAGAATAGCAAAAGAAAATGAAGAAATAGATAGGAAAAAGGAAATAGATGAAATAAAACAACAGACTACAGAAGAAATGTGAAATATAGAAGAAACTAAAAATAATAGGATTGCTGAATTAGAAAAAGAACTACAAATGCTAAAAGAGCTGTATGAAAAAAGACAGAAAGAATAAGAAGAAAAAGATAAAGAACAAAAAATATTAATTGAGATAAATCAATTTAAAGAAAAATTAAAAAATAAATAATTAGAAACTAATGAAATAGAAATAAATACAATAGATGCTGAAGAAACAGATAATTATGATTTGGAAAATAGTGAAACATATAAAGAAATCTTAACAAATATAGAAAATCTAGAAATAAATGAAAAACAAGAAGTAATTAATAAAGAAAACTTAGAAACTACAAACACAAAAATAAACACTCTTGATAAAAAGGGCGATGAAAAAATAATACTTAGTACATCAGAAATAAGAAAACTTACATATTATTATAAAAATAAGTTTTAAAAATATAACCTAAGGTATGAATATAAAAAATGGACACCAAAACAAATAATTGATAAAAATTATAACTTCTTAGACTTAGACTGTGTAATAGATATAAATAAAATGATACAATTATGGATAGGATATATAACAAAATAATTATTAGATAATGGTATAAATGCAATAGATACACTAGAATATATAGAAAGAACACTAATAGGAACAACAAAATTATGGTTTTTAAATTTAACTGAAGATAGTAAAAAGGTATTAAGGAATGATAAAAAAACAGAAGGAATAACAGTAACTAAACTAACACCTATAGACATATTGAAAAAATATGAAATGGCTATAAGAGATGAATTTTGCAATATGACAACAGAAGAAGAAGAAGAACAAAACAAAGAAAAAGATACAAATAGGAATTTAATGTTAAAACTAGCAATATGTAATATGTGTTATATAGATGAATATACATGTGCATTTAAAGAATACTACTATAAAGGAGCATATAATATAGAAGAAAGTAAAGAAGTTAGAAGATTATATTTTAATAAATTACCTGAACCATTTAGTTTAAAAATAATAAAGAGTTGGGATGAAGCAAACATAGTAGATACTCTAGGAGCAAGAATAAAATTTCTACAACAATGCTATAGGAATATATGTGAAAAATACAAAGAAGAAATAAAAATGAAAAAAAACATTAATAAAAAATTTAGCATGTTGCAACGATAAAATAACACCTCAATTTGGATGTGAAGAAAAATATTATAAGAAAAGAAAAAGACATAAAAAATACAAGAAATCAAAATATAAGTATAAGAAACCAAGAAAAAGATATTATGTAAAAAATTATAAATATAGGAGACCATATAGGAGAAAGAAATCTATAAAAGAATGTACTTGTTACAATTGTGGCAAACTAGGTCATTTAGCAAGAGATTGTAAAATGCCTAAAGACTCAGAAAAGAAACAAATATCAGAAGTAAAGATAGAAAATGCAGAATATATGCAAATAGATTATATAGATTACGAATTAGAAAGTGAAGCTAGTATATATGAAATTTCATAAAATGAAACAGATAATGAAATAGATAGTGAATTAGATGAATCAAATGACTAAAGAACATATAAAAATAATAACAAAGGAGGAATATTTAAATGAAGAAGGAACAAATCAGAAAATAATATTTGATAATAATATAATTGACGAGATAAAAGGAAAAGATTAGATTTAAGTGTAGAAAAATATTTAAAATACCAACAATAAAAAACATATTTAGTATACGAAAAGAAGAATACTACGTAGTGCGCCAAAAAGAACATGTAATAGACTGTATATATGCAAAAGGTAGAGCTAGTATACCAGTAGTAACAAAAAGAATAATTAATAAAGAAATAAACAATATAAAAAAATAAAGACCCAATTAAATATGTACACCTTGGAGAAACAGAGATATTAATAAAAACATGTTTTAGAGAAGAAATAGATACATCAATAGAATTATATTTAGCAGATGATAGAATTATAAAACCTATAGTAAAAAGTATAATAACTGCCATAAGAGAAAATTTAATATACCAAAAATTTAAATTCATAATAAGTGCGAATTATTCAGTGGTAATAATAGATAAAAACATAGATAAATCATTAGTATTATATTAGAAAATATCAGGAATAGAACTAATCCCAGGAAGTAAAATATTTACAGCAAGATGTAAAAATTTATATGTATTAACAACAAAACATAAAATAACGAGAAAAAAATTAATAAAATACAAATAGAAAGTCCTTTTGAACAATTTGTAAAAATAATTGATAACAATAATTATTGTTACAAAGACATGGATATAGAAGAAGATTTAGAAATAATAAATGATAGAACAAGTACAACAAAAAGAATAGCTTTCGAAAAACCAGAATCATCAAGATCATCGAAAAGATCAAATTATGAAATAACTTCAACAGTTAATTTAACTCAATATTATATAACGGGAACAATAAATGAAAAAGAATATTTAATACTTCTAAATACAGAACAAAAAGAAAATTATATAGCAAAATATCTAGTGAAAAATGAAGAAATAAAATCTAATAGTAATATATGCCCAGATCTACCAAGAAGTTTAATAACTACTAAAGATACAGCAGAAAAGGAAATAATAATAGGAGTTGAAAAAATAAAAATAAAATTTGAAATAAATGAAGAGATGCAAAAAGCAGACACAATATTAGGAATAAAATGGTTAGAAAAAGTAAAACCCTTCAATATAGAACATACACAAATAACCTTGACCTATAATAGTGAAAAATTATTGATAAAAAGAGCTTTGACATGATATGAAAATATATGTACTTATGAAAATAATAGTAGAAGAATATTATAATAGATATTATACACCAATGATAGATACAGGAGCAGAAACCAACTTATGTAGATATAATTGTTTACCAAAAGACAAATGGGATAAGCTAAAAACACCAATAGTAGTAAAAGGATTTAATAATGAAGGAAACTTAATTACCTATAAAGCTAGAAATGTAAAAATACAAGTATGGGATAAGATATTAGCAATAGAAGAGATCTATAATTGTGAACTAACATCAAAAGATATGCTTTCAGGAATGTCATTTTTAGATAAATTATACCCATGTATAGTAACTAAAATGCACTGGTGGTTTAGAACACCATGTAAACAAAAGGTAAGAGCAAAAAGAGTTATTAATAAAATAAGAAAGAAAACTGATTGGATAAAAGGAAGTGAAAAAATCACACAAAAATTAGAAAATATAAAAAATACTGAAGACACAATAGAACTAGTTATATTTTCAATAAATATAGAAGAAATAACTATATTTTCAATAGATAAGGTAGAAATAATAAAGAAAAAATTAAGACAACTATATAGTGGAGATCCATTAAAAGGATCGAAAAAACATAAAACTACTGTAAAAATTGAGCTAATAGATAAAAATAGTATAATAACCCAAAAACCATTAACATATAACTTTGATGATTTAAAAGAATTTAAAATGCATATAGATGAATTATTAGAAATTCAATACATACAAAAAAGTAATAGTAAACACAATAGTCCAGCATTTATAGTAAATAAACATAGTGAACAAAAAAGAGGAAAAAGTAGAATGGTTATTGATTATAGAAACCTAAATGCAAATACTATGATATATAATTATCCAATACCAAATAAGATATTAAAAATAAGATAGATACAATGATATAATTATTTTAGTAAGTTCAATTGTAAATCAGGATTTTACCATTTAAAGATAGAAGAAGAATCTAAAAGATTAACTGCATTTACAGTACCACAAGGATTTTATGAATAGAATGTGTTACCATTTGCATATAAAAATGTACCAGGTAGATACCAACACTTTATGGATAGAAAATGCACCAGGTAGATACCAACGCTTTATGGATAGTTATTTTAAACGACTACCTTATTGTGTAGTATACATAGATTATATACTATTATATACAAAAACTAAAGAGGAACATTTAAAATTACTACAACAATTTGCAGGTATAATAGAAAATTCAGGAATAAGTTTAAGTGAAAAGAAAACCGAAATTATGAAAAATCAGATAGAGTTTTTAGGAATACAAATAGATAAAAGTGGAGTAAAAATGCAACAACATATAGTACAAAAAATAATAAATTCAAAAGAAGAATTAGATACAAAAAAGAAATTACAATCATTTTTAGGATTAGTAAACCAAGTAAGAGAAAATATACCAAAATTACCAGAAAATCTAAAGCCATTACAGAAAAAATTAAAAAAGGATGTAGAATATAATTACAACGAAGAAGATAAAAAACAAGTTCAAAAAATAAAAATACTTTGTAAGAAATTACCGAAATTTCAATTTTCAGATGAAAATAAAATTTTTACATATATAGTAGAAACAGACGCAAGTGAATATAGTTACGGAGGAGTACTTAAATATAGATATGAAGAAGAAAAATTAGAACATCATTGTAGATACTACTTAGGAACATTTAATGAAACAGAAATAAATAGAAAAGAATTATGTTCATTATATAAATGTTTATTAGCATTTGATTCATTTATTGTATATAATAAGTTTATTGTACGAACAGATAATACATAGGTATGTTGGTGGTTAATAAAGAAAATACAAAATTCAGTTACAACAAAGGAAATTCGGAGACTAGTATTAAACATATTAAATTTTACATTTACAATTAAAGTAATCAAAACTAACAAGAATGTTATTGCAGATTACATATCAAGACAAAGCTACACAGACTGATATAATAGAAGATGATGCTTTTGAAAAGATACTCAAATCCTTAACTACACTTTCAGTGAAAGTGGACAATATGGGTAATGAAATAGAAAAGCCAAAGACTAATGAAGTTAAACTGAAGTCTGCAGATATGACTCATATATCTCAGCAGTGTGCAGAGCTATGTCGATCGAAAGACAATAAAATTTTAGAGGTAAAAAGTGACGTTGGGACACTTCATAAAACCCAGAACGTTCATCAATCTATAATTGCAGGTACAAACAAAGGAGTAAGTGGACAAAGATATCAGAACATGAACATGAACAAGATATTTGAAAAACCATTTATACCAAAAATACAAAAAAAACCCTTGTTCATACCCCCACAAACTACCATATATCGAGAAAGTTTAAACTAAGACAGAAAAGCCTATAACCATATAACTCGAGCATACATAGAAAATATCCACAAAATACAGACTTATCAAAACCTTAACCCTAGAGCTACAAATATCCAAGAACCAAACACAAACTATATAACCCAAAAATTACAAGGTTACAACAAGTTAATCGCACTACCGAAAATCAACCCAAGCTTAGTTAAAACTTGTTTCACTTATGGATTATTAAATACCGTATATACTCAAGAAGGAGATGAACTAACAGTTATACCAGAATTATATAGAGAATTCACCACCTATAAGAAAATAACCAAAGGAAATTTATTTTTTATAAAGTTTTATACTGCACCAGTAGAGATATTATATGACGAAATTAAACCAGTTATACAAGTTGTAAAAATAGAATTAACCAGAGATATGATTATACCGGAAGATATTGTTAAACAACCAGAGATACCTAAAGTTGAGATACCTGATTTTTATGCAAATAAACGAATTATTGGAATATCTTCAATTGTTCAATAATTAGCAAATAACTACCTAAATGGGAACCCAATGTTGAGTTATTATTCAAGAGATCATCAAATAATTTATTCAAATTCAAGGGAACTACGACAGTCAAATATGGAAGAAGCTAGATAATGGATTTTGACACTACTCAATCTAGAAAAACAACCAACTGCAAGAGCAATTAAGAAGGGAGTTATTTTAGAAGAATTATTAACAAGATATTACAAAATGATAGGACACAAATATTCAGACCACCTATGCTCCAAATGCAATAGAGAAAATAACGTGATTCCAGAAGTCCAGCTAGAATAAAAGAAAAAAACAACCAAGAAGATAAGAACGCCAGCTAGGAGATGAACAACAAAAGATATAAAGCAGCACTAACCAATGAAGAAATAATAAAAGAAAGAAGACAAAGCATTGAAATATGAAAATGACATATGGAGAAAAAAGATAACTTTGTGGAATATGAATTACGTAAATTATGTAAACATTTAATAGCATTTACTATTTCTAGACTAGCCTTTTTGACTTTTCTTGTATCATTTATTAGTTTTTTGGCACATGCCATTATTTGATTTTTACTTTTTTGACAAATGTAAAGATAGGACAATTATTAGTCTTTTACTTTTTTTGACAGATATAAAGTTAGGAATAGTATTGTCCATCTTTTAGGATTATAAATATGTAAGCCATACGACAATATAAAGGTAAGATTTTCATGTGTTGAAAGCAAACCTTCTCTCTTATACACAAAAAAGTTTGAATATTTAATAAAAATAGATATATTTCTAAGGTAGAGCTATGGATGAGTAAAGCACAGATTTATCAAATCTACCAGAACAGGTATTTTCATTTATAATTATGAATAGCTAAATTCATAAATTCCTAACAATCATGATATAATAAAATAAGCTCATGTTAGTTACTTTATAGTAGAATTATTCAAAGAATAGCATGTTAAGAAGTTTATTACCAAAGTGGAGAAGAAGAAAAATTTCCAAGAACTGTGCCATCCTAAAGGTGAAACCGGTGAGGCAAAGAAGCCGTGATAGGGGAGTAACCAGAGTAGAGGCGCCGTTTAGGGAAAACGTATCCAGATTACCATGCTAATAGTGACTGAAGAACATGTTATTTAAGAATAATCTAGTATGTAGTGATCTAAGATGATCATATTTTGTTATGTATATGGTTGAAAGGAATATTTTGAAATAGCATCATATGAAAAAGAATGACTACCTACTTATCCGATGAAATGATAGATAAATTTAAGATACTTGTTTTGTATGTACTTAAGGGTATAGAAATAGTAGATATAAGAAAGATCATATGGGACAAAATACTTGATAAATATATTATAACTAGAATAAATTACATACCACACCTACCTACCTACTCCTACATATACCTACATGCCAAATCTACGCATCAAGCATGATAAACTACGAATATTGAAAAATGGATATGAAAAATATACAATTAATGGAAAAACTAATGAAAACAAATTTAGAAGAATATATGAGAACTAAAAATATAAAATACATAGAATAAATTAATGAAAATATAGAAAAATTAATAAGATTAAAACAAACAACTAAAGAATATTATGAAAAAACATTTAATCAAGCCTAAATGATAGATAATCTTAAAATACTTGTTTTATTTATGCTTAGAGATATAGAAATCATAGACGTAAAGAAAATAATATGGAAAAAGATATGGAATTTTGAGGATGAAGATGAAGAGTTATTAAGTTCTATAGAAAACCAACACTTATATAATGAAAGCTACTGCTCATATTTAGATAGTTATTATTCAGACGGATATTATACAGATTAAAAATATTAGAATACATAAGAAGAGTTAGAGAAATATAAAGTTGGCTATACGAAGAAATTAATTATAGAAACCAACTTAAAAGAGGAAGAAGACAATTAAAAGAAAGATTAATTTGGATAAATAAAACCTTGGAACAACTAGAATTAAAAGATAGTTTAGATTATAATTTAGGCATAGAATTATTCATAGAAGAAAAAGATAGGATAATTAATGAAATAAATAACCTAGAATTTAATATCAGATATAGTACAATTACAATATATTATTACAAAGAAATTTGTAGTATTACAACTACTATAGGATAAAATGATAAACTACGAATACTTAGAATATTGGAGATAAGATATGGAGCAAATAAGATTAATAGAAACACTTATGAAATAGAATCTACTTGACTACATAAAAACTAGAAATATAGAACATATAATATACCTTAAAAATAATATAAAAGAATTAATAAGGTTAAAACAAATAACTAAGGAATGCTATGACATAGCATTTCAATTAACATGATAGAACTAGTAAGTACTAGTTATCTACTAGTTATCCACGCAAATTACTCAAGTTATCCGCACCCCCCTACTATTGGTATCAAAGCTATGTTATTTAAAAATGTACTAGCAGATATGAAGGTGTTAAGGAACTTTTGGTATCAAAGCTATGTTATTTAAAAAAATGTACAAGTAGAGATGAAGGTGTTAAGGAAATTCATAATTGTTCTAGTCCTAGACTTCAACTTAGGTTGAAGTTGTTGTTGCATTTATACAAATTTTTGTACCCGAAATATTGTAAATAATCCAATAATGATAATTGTACAAGAAATTCAAAATAAACTTGCTTGGCTTAGAGGCACGATTATATGCTTTCTAAAGATAGTTGAAGTCTCTCCCACGAGAAAACAAAAAAAGTAGTAACAACTCTATCTTCGGGATTCAACTAAGCCATAAAACAAGTAGCATTCAAGAGTGTTGCTCTTCTATTCTTGAATTGGTGATTTCACCTTTTGATCAATGTCTCTCAAATGTTTTTCAAGGGAAAGGTAATTTTTTGAGTGCTTGTCTTTTCAAACAAAAGAACTTGCTATTTATAGGATAAAATTTTCATGTAAAATAAGTATTAATTAAATAATAGTTAATAGGTTCATGAACAATAAATTGTCTTTCTTTCAAGAACCTAAAACGTAAATGAATGAATTGTAAATGCATTTGTAACTCAAAATGCATTTGTTTCATACGTAAATTCACATTCATCTTCTTTGTAACTCAAAACTTCAAGTGATGCATTTGTTTCATAACTCTTCAAAATCTTTAACCGATGTATTTGTTTCAAAATTTATTGAAACATAAACTTAACAATCCCCCACTTATTTTAAGAAATTTTATAAAAAATAAAATTTATTTGAGACATCAATCTAGCAATATGCATCAATAATGGTGTCTTTTAGACTTGAACCATTAGCTAGTGAAGACTATATAAATTATTGACTACTTAGTGAACAAATCTTGAACTAAGTGGTTCATTGAATGAAGTAGAAAAATACTCCATGCATATTGCTATGTTCTATTGAAAATCAAAATTCTTTGACACCTTATGGCCATGTGTCCTGAATCTTTTTAGCTAAGTGCTTTAAGATTCCTTGTTAAAATCTTATTGAAGCGGCCTCCACTTCGCACGTAGTGCGGTGAATTCATTAAGAGTAACTTTGAATACTCTGACCAAATAGTCTATGAATTTCATTAAGAGAAACTAATCTCATCCTCCTTTATAACAAAGTATCAGTAAATCTATCAAGAGTATTCCTACACACTCCAACCAAAATCGATGTCTAGACTTATTAAGAGAATATAATCTCATTCTTTTCTTATGTAGGAATACAGTCAAATCTATCAAGAGTATTATTATTTACTCCGACCGAGATTGGTCTTATAGATTTATCAAGATAAAAAATCTCAACTTATGCTTATCTACTCACTCTCTAGGGAAAAAGAAATTTTTATAGATATGCTTCACTATTGTAAGTTTACTTGTTTTTTCCCTTTGAACCCAAGATTACATCATTAGGTAGGATTTTCATAAAGTACAATCAATCTAAAACAGGCTTTATTCCCATTCCATTACAATTTTGTACCACCAATTCCTTGCCTAACCCTTTAGACAAAGGATCTGCTAAATTGAGTTTGGATTCACATATTGAAGCGATATTATGCCATCCTCCAATAATCTTCTCACATGATTGTGTTTGAGATGAACTTGTCTTGACTTTCCATTGTAACAATCACGTGAAGCCCGAAATATATCAGCTTTGTTATCATAATAGATAGCCAAAGGTGGTAGTAGCTTACTCAATAATGGAATATCTATCAGCATACTCCGCAGCTAGTCATCTTCTTCTCCAGCAGAAGACATAGTGATAAATTCTGACTCCATGGTTGAGTGAGTAATCATATCTGCTTCTTTGATCTCCAAGATATTGCTGCTCCAACTAAAGTGATTATACAAGCAATAATAAATTTAGAGTTATTTGGATCAGAATTCTAAGTAGCATCACTGTATCCTTCAAGAACTGCTGGAAAGGTAAAATAATGCAGGCCAACATTAATTGTACCCTTCAAATACCTTAAAACACAAATTAAGGCATTCCAATGCTCAACTCTAGGACTACCAGTAAACTTGCTCAAAGTTCTTACTGTATAACCGATATTTGGCCTGGTACAATGCATTGCATACATAAGACTCCCAATAATTTAAGAATATGTCAATTTATTAAGAATATCACCAGAGTTTTGCACTAGTTAATGTTAGAATCAAATGGTGTAGGAGCAGGCTTGTTGTCAAAATGACCAAACCTCTTTAGAACCTTCTCAACATAACTTGATTAAATAAGAGTCAAACCATTTGTTGATCTTACAAATTTGATGCCAAAATTATATCAGCTTCTCCAAGATCTTTCATTTCAAGCTGAGAAGTAAGAAAATGTTTTGTTTCTTTTACTCTTTTGATATCAGTTCTAAAGATCATGTCATCTACATAAAGACATATTATAACACCAGAATTTTGTTCAAATTTACTAAATATACAGATATCTCTACCATTGATTAAGTAGCCATTAGAAATCATAACTTTTCTAAATTTCTCATGCCATTGCTTTGGATCTTGTTTCAATCCATAAAGATATTTAAGAAGCTTACAAACTTTATGTTCTTGTCCAGGAATGACAAATTCTTCTGGTTGTTTCATGTAGAATTCTTCTTCTAGATCTCTAGAATACTTTTTCTTGGGAAATATATGCTACAAAAAGTTAATGTGTAAAGATTTAATAATTGTGTGAGGAGTTGGTGTCTTAAGATTTAAAAATATATAAGCCTTACTGGTTTGTGAATAACCAATAAACACACAATCTACTCCTCTATGGCCAATCTTGGTTAAAATTTTTATCTGGTAATCAAACATGAGCCAAGCAACCCTATACTTTAAAATAATTTATATTTGGTTTTTGATTATTCCAAAGTTTATATGGAGATGCATCATGATTCCTGGAAGTAATTCTATTCAAAATATGACATGCTGAAAGTAAGGCTTCAGTCCATAAATTTTCAGACATACCAGATCCATAAAGCATAAAATTAACCATTTCTATGGAAGTCCAATTTTTTGTTTCTGCTACACCATTTTGTTGTGGTGTATACGACATGATCAATTATTTTTCAATGCCTTCTTTCACACAAAAATTAATAAAATCTGACTTTAAGTACTCTCCATCTCTATCAGACCTAATTGATTTAATTTTCACACTCAATTTATTTCCAACTTCTGCTTTATATGTTTTGAAAGTTTCAAATGTCTCATCTTTTGTTTTCATTGGAAATACATAATTATATCTTGAGTAATCATCAATAAAAGTGATAAAATACCTCTTTCCATAACGTGAAAAACAATCCATCTCAAAAATATTAGTGTGGATTAATTGTAAAAGTGTGGAAGTCCTTTCAACTAACTTAAAGGGCTTCATTTGCATTTACTACAAGTAAGACACTAAGTAGTATGATTCTTTCCACAATCTTTAATTAATCCATTATTCACCATAAGTTGAATGGATCTAAAATTCACATGTCCAAGACGTTCATGCCATAAGTCCAGAGACTCCACAAAATAAGCAAAAATATTTTCATTTTCAATATTAAGTTTAAACATTCCATTTGCAACATAACCTTTTTCAAAAAAGATGTTATTTTTAGATAAAATAAACTTATTTGTCTCAAAAACTATTTTAAAACCATGCTTCAAAAGAAGCGTTCTTGACACAAAGTTCTTTTGAATATCAGGAACATGCAATACATCCATCAATGTAACTATCTTTTCGGAAGTAAATTTCAGTTAAATGCTTCTTTTTCCCACAACTTTGGTAGATGAGGAGTTTCCCATATATATAATATTACCGTCCCCCACTAATTCATAAGTCTTGAAAGAATTTAAGTTACCTGATATGTGATGAGTTACATTGGTATCTATCCACCATTCCATTTGATCTTCTGCTACAAATGCTTCTATGACCATTGCCACAAGATCATCTTTTTTATTTTTATTTGTTTTTTTCTTCTTGTTGGCTTTGAGAATTCTACAATCACGCGCATAGTGGCCAACTTTGTGAAAATGATAGCATTCACCAGATTTAAAATTGGCTCCATTACGCTTGAACTTTGTAGTCTTCATTGCCTTTGAAAAATTCTTATTTTTAGGTTCCTTCTTTTTTGATTTTTACTAAACCATATGAGCTTTCATGTCAGGTTCCTTCAAACTATTATTATCACGCCATCGTGTCTCTTGTTCAATTTGCAAGTATTGTAACAATTATTCTAGAGTCAAATCTTTCTTTTTGTGTAAGAGTTTGCTTCAGAATTCTTTCCAAGATGGAGGAAGTTTTGATATAATTGCACCAACATAAAAGTTTTCATCAAGAGAGATTCTAGATCTAGCAATTTTATTAGCTATAATATGGAATTCTTGTACTTGTTTAGTGATTGACTTGTTATCAACCATTTTGAAATCCATATAATTTGAAATAAGAAATTTCTTAGAACTCGCCTCTTCTGATAAATAAATAGCTTGAAGAGTGTTCCATATCTGTTTAGCATATTTGTATTTAACATAATATTGATCATAATATTTATTGGATATTCGTCTAAGAATATAATTCTTGCACAAATAATGATCATATTGCCACTTGGCAATTTGTTCTTTAATCAAAGTAGCCTTGTCAGATGCTACCTCAGAACTAGGAGCATTAGGACAAGGTTCTTCAATAACATATGCCAACTTTAATCCTCTTAAAAATAATTTCATCTTTCCACACCATCTAGGAAAGTATTTGACATCAAATATTTTAAAATTAGGATTAGGAAAAGATGGAATACTATTTGATATTGATGTATAAGCCATTGAGACAACTACCTTAATATTGTTAGAACAATAATGATAATTGTACAAGAAATTCTAAATAAACTTGCTTGGATTAGAGACACGATAATACGCTTATTGAAGATAGTTGAAGTCTCTTCCATGATCAAATGGAAGAATTAGTAACAACTCTATCTTTTGGATTTAACTAAGCCACAAAACAAGTAGCATTCAAGAATGTTTCTCTTCTATTCAGGAATTGGTGATTTCACCTTTTGATCAATGCCCCTCAAATGTTTTTCAAGGGGAAAGTAATTTTTTGAGTGCTTATCTTTTGAAACAAAAGCACTTGTTATTTATAGGATAAAAGTTTCATGTAAAAGGAGTATTAATTAAATAATAGTTAATAGGTTCATGAACAAAAAAATTTCTTTCTTTCAAAAACCTAAAACATAAATAAATGAATTGTAAATGTATTTATTTCAATTGTAAATTCACATTCATCTGCTTTGTAACTCAAAACTTCAAGTGATGCATTTGTTTCATAACTCTTAAAATTTTTTAACAGATGTATTTTTTTCAAAATTCATTGAAACATAATCTTAACAGGTATAAAATAAGCTCCATATGTAGAAAGTCAAGTAGCTGACTTTTGGAGGAAAAACAATTTTGATCAATTATGTTTCCAATGTATTCCCATTTATCTATTTTCTGCAATCATGCCTCTTAAGTGTGTCATTGAAGATCTTCATAGAATCTTTGCTAAATTTCTATGTAATTTTAAAGAGGAGAGGAGGGCCAACGATTGGGTTTCATCAAAATTGATTTGTCTTCAAATGAATGTAGGTGTCTTGAGATTTAGATCTCTATTTGATATCTCAAAGTCTTTATTTGTAAAGCTATGCTAGAACTTTAAGGCTAAAAAGTCTTTGTTGGCAAATTTTTTGTTGATCAAGTAATGCAAAAGAAACAAGTCATATGTGTTTCAATGGAGGGGAATATAAAAAATATGGAAGTATATGTTACAAACTAAAGATTGCATTGATTAGGACATTTGGTGGGAGCCTAATTATGGGTATTCTATTATTTTCTTTAATAACTAGTCTCAACTAGAGGAACTTTATTATTATCTTCTTATTACTCACAATATTAACAAAAATGTTGAAGATGTCGGTCACATCATGATTCAGTGAGGTTAGAATAATGATGTGATGGTTGAAATATTCATTGAAAAAGTGGTTAATCATGTACCACAAATGATAAGTGAGATTAGTGATAGAGAAGATTGGGATAACCCTTGATGGATGCTCAATAGCACACGGAAGTTTTTAGTAGAAAATACGGATCTACTTAGACAAAGAAGTGAGCCTCAAGACTTCATTATAAATATATAGGAAAAAGGAATAACTTTCAAAGTTCTATTCCCTTTGTGGAGAATTCACAAACAAAAATTCACATTGGTGAGGTTCTTGTAAATATTAAAGTGGTTGATTAGGTTGGGTGTTGTTTTTTCAACAATGATGCTTAAGAGATTTTTAATTATATATTTATTACATTCTAAGAATCTAATAGTCAATGGTGTATTTTTGTAGGAGCAGCAGTGCTTTATCGACCTTTTCTATAGGTTACAGACATTGTTATTAAGTGGTAGAACATGAATTGTGTGGCAAAATTAAAGATTTTGTACAAGGTAGTGTCAACATTTTTTATTTGGTAGGTCATGAAAAGAAACAAGATTAGAAATGGAGGGAAAATTTCATGACATTCCATGGTGATGGAAATTAATAGGAGTCTACAGATGTTGGTCAAGTTTAGATTTCCCTAGATCTAGGAAATTTTTAATTAATGGCCATAAAAAATAAAACTACTCAAGAAATATACCCCCATTATTTCTTGTAAAGTACTAAAATGGAAATATCTATAAAGGGAATTTTACAAGTGAAATATAGATTATGCAAATAAAGGAAACCCTGCTCTTAGTTCTAGTGTATATTGCACTAGGAATAAGAAAGGAGACTATGTTTTTGCAAAAACAAGGAAGATTGTGGATAGATCAACTTTAAATGCTGAAGTTGTTTCTATGGGGACAATATTCAAGTACTGTACAAGTCATAATCTATTACCGGTAAATATGGAAACATATTCTCGTAAAACAACAATAACAAATTCAGTGTATTCCCACTAAGTGGGGTCTGGAGAGGGTAAAATGTATGTAGTCCATACCGCTGGGATATGGAAAAATGTAAATCAATTTTTTAAAACTTAAAAACATTGTTGGGTTGGGTAAATGTCATCCTGCTATAGCGGGATTTATTCTTCTATAGTTGTGCCACTATAGCGGTTCACATGTCGTTTTATGTACATGATATAACCAAAAAACCCTCTTAAATGGTTTTTATTTCTTTTCTCTCCATATGTTGAAACCAGAAACTTGGAAGGCTCTAAAACCCCTTTGGGTTGACTCCCGTTCAATGGATCCAATAGAGAGGAGAAAATAGGTAAAACCCATGGAATATTGAGGAATAATGCATACATAATCTTGGAAAAAGGTTGAATTTACTTTCAATAGTCCTTTCTACCCCTAGTTGACATTCAGGTAAGCTAAGGTTAATATAGTAGCATAGATACGGGTTTGAAAACATAAATATAACATAGATGGATAGTAGAATATATGTTTAGGCCTTCGAGAATGGAGTTTATATGGATAAAATTTGTTAAGGTTAGGTTAAGTTATGGGAGGGTGGTCATTTTCGTATACTATATCACGTTACAATTTTTCTTTAATTTAGGCGGTTCCTATAGTAGACTCGTGTTTGAGGTAATGGAAAGTTCAAATTCTTAGTCATTACTAAAAGCCATAAAAGAAGATATGACACTGTGTCAGTTAATTTGTATGTTAAGTTTTTAATCGGTAGATAAGTGATGGTATTTTAGTAAAATCTAATTTTCACTATTTGTTAATGTTAACTACTTTTTAGCTTGGCTTTTTAAGGCATGTTGCTGATATGGTCAATGTAATAATTTTTACCTTGTCATATGATTTTGACCTTTCATGTCTTTTAATAAGGAGTGTGTTGGTATTTAGACATTCTCTAGCCTATTGGTATAATAAGGCTAATAGATACATGTGTCTGGGGTTTTTGTACATGGATAGAATTTTTCTTTGCAGGTCAAGACTAGAGAGTGGTTATAATACCCTTAGCATGTATGTACGAGGTTCAGATGAGTTTGAAGTTATCATGAGTGGACCAAAAATTATATTTACATGTTGATTGTTGCTTAACATTTCTTGAACTTGTTCTGAACTGGATTGTCTTATTGGATTTAATTTATTTTCCTATTGACTCTTGTTGGTGGGTTTTTCTAGATGCAAAGTTCTGGCTAGCGAAAATGTATTTATGTTCAAGTTTGATTAAGGGTTCCTGTATAAGTAGGATAACATTAAGATGGTTATAAGTTATTGGTCAGTTCTGGGTTAATGACCTAGGGACTTGTTGATAGGTTATTTGATTGGGTGAATCTTTCATATAGGTTCTAGGCTTAAGGTCTTGTTGACAGGTTACTTTTTAGGGTGAGCCTTTCCTATAGGAGCAAGGTTGACTTATTTTGTGTCTTCGCTGAGGTTAGGGTCAGATCTGATGTAGTAATTCTTATTTTACTTATGGTAGTCCTTAGGGTAAGGACAAAATTAGTAGTCTAGGGTAGTGAAGTCGTAATGGTGAGGTTGGCACCACAAAACCCACAAACCGTAGGTTAGTAGAAGGTAATTAGTCTATTTGGGGAAAATGAAGAAGGAAAGGCTAAGTGGTTATCAAGTGTCCATAACAGGGACCTAGAGGTATGGGGTTAGGTTATAAGAATTATAAATCAACATTTTTTCAAGTATTTATGTTATGTTTGTGTAATCCAATTTGGGTCGATCAATGAGGCTTATCATTATGTGTAGTTACTCTTAGTATCCCATTTTTGGGGTATAGACTTTTACAGGGATCAATGTTGGTTTTATGACTGTTGTGGTTGTTAATTATACAGTAGCTTCCACTCCACTTACTCTTGGTAGAAGTTGTGTCCAGTTCTACTTCGCCTTCAGAAGCTCTTGTACCTGTTTAAACTAGTTCCTTGGGTGAGTTTACTTTTTTGCAATTACTATTTGTAAAAGACAATTTTAATAAAGTTGGTTACTTATATTTAATAAAGACTTTCACGTGTTATTATGAATGGATGGTAAGGGATTCTCCTATCTAGGTAGATTAGAGTAGGTTCCCTCTCAATTTAGTAGTTTGGATTGTGATAATTGGCATTAGATTCTAGGTTATAGATCTCCCATTACAAGAGCAAATATCGAGTATAGTCCTATAAATGTGTAGGTTGACGTGCACATCTAATATTTGGAAAGTTTATAAGGCATCTTATGAAAAATTGCTACACTTCTTACCTTCTTTTGTGCGGTTATCTGGTTGTTATATAACTTAAGATCAATTGGAATCTCTAGAATACAATTGGTATATCAACTAGGTCAGTGGATGCCACTTAAACTCGATGGAAAGGATATAAACTACACAAATTGGAATTGGGAAGGTTCCAATATGTATCTAGCTTTAAGAGCTATGTATAATTTGATCAATGAACGTCTCAAGTCGTCACACAAACAAATGTAGATGTTAATGAGGTTTATTTGGATGATGATTTATTTTGACTATCCCTGCTTTCATATGTTGTGATTGTAGTTGCTTGAGTTGCTTGAATTCAGTCAATGTGATAGTTATAATTTTCTATGCACTATGTGGTGTCAGATAAAACTTTTATTGTGATTGTGCCTTTGGGTTTATTGTGATATAAGGATTCAGCTCAGTACATAAGGCTACAAGTGTTGAGTACTTGTGTAGAACCATAAATGCCTGAATGTTGTGAATTAGTGCTTTTATCTGTTGTCAGACCGGTTTTCCTACTATAAGAATTGGAATTATGTGCTAATCCTAACCAACATATTATATGTGTGACCATCGATTGGAAATTAAATTACATTCCTTGAAAACAATGATCCAATATGCAATAGTAGGGGCGGTTTAAAGGAATTTTTTATCATAAAATATGGTTTCTTGAAACATTATGTGTTATAATGTGGTGTTGGTTGACTATTTAAACAAGGCTAGGCCCGCTCTCGAGAAATTAACCATGTTAAAATATTTTATGTGCTAGCATTATTAGTATTAATATTTTGAGAAAGTGACATGATTGAACGCTGCAAAAATCTAGGTGCCCACTTGTATAGGCCGTTGTGGCAACATAAGGTTCGCTATTGCGACCATGCTTCTCTAGTAGGAATTTTTCCGCTATAGCAGTGTTTCTATAGAGATATACAAACCGCTATAGAGACATAGATGAGGCAGTGGTGATGCCTTATTTTGACCATCATTTTTGGCTTGTTGTACTTAATGAGTCGAGTACAAAACATTGCATGAACATTGAAATTGAATAAATATGATAAAAGAAGGATATGTTATTAAAGGGGAAAGCAAAAAACTAGTATCCACATGAAAAAATTAATGAAAAGGAAAAGTGCAATGTCTAGTACATACCCCAAATGGGGGCAATCCAAATCACTATCATAAATAACAAGGGGGAGGGAAAAATGGAACCTAGCTATGTGGCCTGTTAGAAAGAAAACTCCCACAAATACTCAAGATTCATCCAAGAAGCTCCCAGTTGGGATCCTCACACCCAAACAGGGCCTTCATGGTTTTCCATATTCAGCCGAGCAAGCAATCCCAAAAATGCCGCTTTTCTTTCTCTTTATTAAGATCTCTATAGAGCGCTAAGAAGTCCTGGGAAGTGGAAGGGTTATGGAACAAAAAGGGCCTAGCTCCATGAAGATCCTAACCATGACTAGCTCTACCTCCAACTAGCTACTAGGGATTGAGGGTTGAGACTTTGATGTAAGGGCATCATAATCATCCCCATCCACCACAAGTATCTCTTTCACTGCTCTAATAATCTGCTGCTCTCCCCCTTACCTTTCTTTCTCTTTCTTATCTTCTTAAAGGTGAACATTTCTATTCAAAGGGGGTTAAAAGGGATATCTATATATAGTTCCATATCCCCAGGCTCTTTAATCACCCTAACACGCTCTTACTACTCTGAAACTACATTAGGGAGGAAGGGATCCTTTTGGTACCCCAGTAGAATTTCTTCAACTCTATCATGATTTGGATTTCCATATTCAGCTGGTTTCCCCTAATAGGATGGGCCACAACCATAGTCTGTGGGTCGGTTACATCAAAAATATTTCTCAATGGATGAATCCTCTAGGACACTATGTTCAACCACCTTTGAGTATCTACTGAGAAATAAGTACTAGTAATACCCTGGTGGAAAGCCAATAGGTCGGCTCCCTAAGTTCCTCTAAAACTAGAGTGTCCTTCAATAATATCATTTCCATCACTCAAACCTTCTCATAAACTCAGTCTTCTAGACTTGTGGCACCAAGAACTTCATTACTAGCATGAATATCCACCGGGACATCTACCACCCAAACATAGATGGTGGGAAATAGGCTATCCCTAAGCACGGTAGGGAGTATTGCATAGAACTTCCTAACCTAGCTTGAGATTCCATCTGGTAGATCCACCACTAGTGAGACCTAGTCGAATTCGTGGAGTCAATTGTAAAATTTTTGATATTTTCTGTCCTACCTGTCTCATGATAAAGCCCCACTTATAGTAAATCCTAGTCCTCCAATACCCGTGATGTCATTACTGACTAGCTTTGTTGGGAAAACTTTTATAAGATAAGCCATTCTCTTGATTTTCATCCATTTGGAAGGTGAAATTTGCAAATTTTTATATCGAAAATCCATTAGAATTCAAAAGTTACAAGAAAAGTATCAAAATTATAAAGCCATAATTTTTAGCTTTTAGTTGGGAGGCTACTTCCTGCAGCCTTCTGCTATAGTGATAGGCATGTCATTATAGGGAAGTTGCTATGAGATGAATTCCTCTTCTATAGGGGTGCCACTATAGCAACGAGGCCTCTAAGTAACCACCACCATCCCCAGTAGTCAAGTGGTACAACAATGGCGCCTCTTAACTCAAGAACACCCATTTTTAGTTTTGATTTCAGGTTAGTGTTCTGAAAGTATTCTAGAAGTTGGATAAACAAAAATAAAGTCATGATAACTCCTAAATTATGCCCGAATCATCAGTATACACCCAAAAATAATCCTTTGCATTCTTTTCCATTCTTGGCTCTTTTAACCTATAAACTTTGAGTTTCTTACAATTAGAATGTAGTAGGAGCATTGTAAATGTAACAAAAGCAACCATGCTTTGAATTTTGACATCTAAGCCCAGATATTGAAATTGAAAATCTTAACCCTAACATTTGTTTACTCAACAAAATTCAAGTCTAAATAATGCACAATCACAAATAATGAAGCAATCAAGAGTAATAGAATCATTTGCTACCTTTTTCTGACGGTGAGGGCATGTGATTAGGGGAAGTGGGAGTTTGATTCATACAAAGCCATAAAAATGGTAACTAATATCCACCCTTTTAAATTGTTTTTATTTGCTTCAGTGATTCCACTATAGAGAGAATAATCCCGTTATAGCAAGGTCCTACATCAAGCCTAATTTTTTTTAGATTTGTATTTTTTGAGTACCTTTTACAATACAATAAATTGACGAGGCCCTATACACCTTCGGCACTTAGAAAAAAGTATTCTCAAGTGATGTCATGCCAAAGTAGAGCATGAAAAACTCTTTTAGTATATTGGGTACTGGGATTTCAACGCTAAGCTTTTAATAATCGAAAGTTTGGGGTTTTTGTATCCTCACAGTTCACTTTTTTTAACCTTTTTAGTCTTAGGGGACCTGGTACTGATTTATGATTGCTGATGCTATTAAAGTGAGGACGTTAATTTAATTCTAAGATATAACCTACTCTTTTCTATTTGATTGTTTGAGTATGAACGATAGGTATGTTAGTATCTATTAGAACGACCTAATCTATCATTAGTAAAATAAACTTGATATTAATACAAGTACGAGGATTATTCAAATTACATTTGTAGACTAAAATGGGGAAATGCAAGTTAAATTTTTGGAACTTAAAAATATTATGGGTTGGGCTGAAGTCATCAAACTATAGTGGGAGATATTTTGCTATAACAGTGCCACTATAGAAATACACATACTTCTATAGTGACATGAAGTGACCAATCCATCCTCATTTATGGGTTTTATTTATTTTCTCTCCTTAAGTTAGAACCAACAATATGGGAGGGCTCCATAAACCCCAAGGATTGCCTCCCATGCCTTGGAGCAAATAGAGAAGGGAAAAAGGGTACAACCTATGCAATTTTGAGGTATAACACATCCGTAATCTTTGGACAAAGTTGGAATTTTCATTCAATCACCCTCAGTATTATTGGTTGATAACCATATAAGCTAAGGTTAATTAAGTAACTTAGACCCATGTGTGAAAGCATAAATGTATCATAGATGGATGGGAGATTTCATGTTTTGTCCTTTTGGAATGAGAGTTTGGATGGATAAAATCTGTTAATGCTAAAGTATATATCATAGAAGGGAGCCTAGTTTCTTATAATTTATCAATTTACACTATAATTACTCTATAATTTGGGAATTTCACTATTGTAGACTCGTGTTTAGGGTAGTGGGTAGGACAGAAAAATTCTTGGTCACTAGTGAAACCCTTAAAAAGTGATGGTACTATTTTTGTTGATTGGTATTTTTGATCTCTAATTAGTAGGTAGCTGATTAAATAATAGTCAAATCAAATTTGTACTATATGCGCATGTCAATTACTTCTTCATTTGGCTTGTTAAGGAATGTTGTTGGTGTGGTCAATGTCATGGTTTTTATTTTATTGTATAATTTTGACCTAACTTGTGTTTAAACAAGGAATGCGTCAGTATTTGGACATTTTCTTGACCTATTAGTGTAATAAGATTCGCAGAAACTTAGGCCTCAGGTTTTAGTACATGGATGAAATTTGTCCCCTTTAGGTCATAACTAGAGGATCGTTATAATACCCTTAGCATGTATGTACGAGGTTCAAGTGAGTTTAATAGTTCCATGAGTGAACCGAGGAATTATATTTATATGTTGATTAATGCTTAACTTGTCTTAAACTTGTTCTCAATAGTCTTGAATTACATGATTTAGTTGATTTGACTATTGGCGCTTAATAGTGATTAGTCTAGTTGTCAAGTTCCATATGGTGAAATGATAATTGTGTTTAAGGTTGACTGAGGGTTCCTATATAAGCAAAATAGTGTGAAGATGATTATAAAATATTAGTTAGGTTTCGGTTATGTCTCGAGGACTTATTGCCAGGTTACTTGATTGGGTGAGCCTTTCTCATTAGTGCTAGGTTGACTTATATCAGGGTCTTATTGACAAGTTACTTGTTTCTATGAGTCTTTACCATGAGTGCTAGATTGATTTTATTGTGTCTCAACTGGGGTTAGGGTCTTATATGAGTAGTAATTCTTATTTTACTTGTGTTAGTCCATAGGGTAAGGCCAGACTTAGTAGTCCATTGTAGTGAACTTTTAAGGGTGATATTGGTACCTCAAAATCGACAACGCGTAGGTTAGCATAAGGTAATTAGACTATTAGGGGAAAACAATAGAGGTAAGGCTATGTGGTTATAAAGTGACTATAATGAGGAGCAAGATATGTGGAGTTATATAATGAGAATAACAAAATGCATGCTTTCTTTTGAATATTTTTTTTATATTTATGTAATCCAATTTAGTTTGACCAATGAGGCTTAACAATACATGTTGTTTTTGCTGATGCTACTCTTGCTAAACCCTTTTTGGGTACAGTGTTTTGTAGAAATTAGTGTTGGTTTCACGACTATTGTAGTTAGTGATTCTCCTATAGCCTTCACTTTTCTTACTCTTGGTGGGTGTTGTGTCAAGTTGTACTTCCCCTTTAGAAGCTCTTATAAATGTTTAGACAAGTTCCTATGGTGGGTTTACTTTTCTACATTAAATATTTGTAATAGACAGTTGTAGTAAAGGCTGGTCACTTCTAATTAATAAAGAATTCAGTGTATTATGTTGAATGGGTGGTAAGGGGATCTCCTATCTTTATGAATAAAAGTGAGTTCTCTCACAATCCGGTAGTTTGGGTCATGACATGGGAGGATCCCTGTTATGTGCTATGAATTTATAACATTTACAATGTTTAAATTAAAGAATATGCATGCACATAAGGCTATTTATTAGATTTGATCTATTTTTGGAGTGATTTTGTAGGAAACCAGCTTTTAGATTCTAAATAGAAGAAAAGGATGGTTTATTATTCTAAATGAAATAAAAAGATTGTTTTGGATGCTAAACAGAAGAAAAAAATAAAAAGCAGATATTTTGGGCTACTTACTTAGGAAGTTTTGGGCGTATCTTAAAGAGTGTAGGTGACCAAAGTATGTGTAGAAATCAATGTCCAGAGGCTCAGGAGCAAAAAAAAAAAGAAAACTCTGCACTTGCCTATGTCAACATATGCTCCATATGTCGTACATACTGACCGGATGTAGACATAGATAAGTGTCCACCAACACAATTTTTTTTTTATTATTTCCTAGGGTTTCCATGTAACCGACATACATTCCTATGATGTTTTATTCATTAATATGTACATTGGCACATACTGACTGTATGTGGACATAGGTAAGTGGCCACCGACACAATTTTTTTTTGGATAATTCCGAAATTATTTCCTAGGGTTTACATTTAACCGACATACACTCCTATGATGTTTTAGTCATTATTATGTACATTTAGTAAAGGTTTTCCAATTTTATTTAGTAATTAATTTCTAGGGTTTTTTGTAATCTATAAATATCCTTTAGACTTTGTTTAGTAGGGAAGGGGTGGAGTAAGGCCCTTTGGGGCTGAGTTTACAAACATATTTTGATTCGAAGATTGACTTGTGATCTTGGAATTTTATTGTTATTGGTTTGATATTCAATTTAAGACTTTGCGATCTTTTCTCTTATTATTGTGAGATTGATTTTGTAATTTTGTTTGTGGAATCCATGATTGATCTCATAACTACAAGCGGCTAATTCCCTTAGCTAGAGTTGTGGGAACTTTGGAAGATTAATGAAATAGAGGAAGTTCCTAGTCATTGTAGATAAAGATTTTTTCATGCATTGGGGTTTTCTTCATTCTTATTGATTTTGTAGAGGTGGCCAACAATATCATCCTTCCTATATCAAGAGAGGCAAAGAGTAGAAAAAGAAGATCATAAAAGCAATTTAGAGATTAACTATTGATCTAGGATAATCAGTATTATTTATGTTAGATGATTATTTTCTATCTAATAACTTTACACTCAAAAGGTGATAGTTAAGTGGGATCTAGGATAAGGGTTAGTAATGCAACAATCTGAGACTCAAAAGGTAAAAAATCCGTCAATGAGTACAGAAGACAGTTGATGGTACATAACTTATCAAATTCTGCATGCGAGGTATTGGAATAGTTTGATAATGCATGATAAATCTGTGCAGTTAGAAGCTAGGGGGAACACAAGCCTAGTGTTCGTCTTATATTGTTTACAACTAAAACCATAAAATTCTTGTTACTTCTTGATAGTTACTAAAATCCCCACATTTTTAACTTTTCTGCATCATCTAGTGATTTCAACAAGTTCAAGAAAGATATCTTACATATTCCCATTGGGATCGACCCCAACCTAGTTGGGTTACTATATATTTGAGAGCGACCGTTTCTTCTTTATAAGTAGGGGTAGTTTTGATGTTATTAAATTTTTGCACCATTTCCAGGAGATATTGTAATACCCCATACCTTTTCTAGTTAAAATCCGCCCTAGAATGTTAAGGGATAGCTTCAAAAATGAAGAATAATTATTTCGTGTGGAATTTTCCATATTTAGACCTCCCATTGTGTGGGAAATTTCATAAGCTTTTCAACGATATAGGATTCTCCTAAAATCGATGACCAAGTGAGAAGTTAGGGCTATTTTAAGCTTCAGTCGTAAAGCACCGTGATTTGGGTCTTTAGCGCATCGTGGAGACGGTTTAAATGATAATTATCAATTTTCAGTGAGACTCCACGATTTTGGTGCATCGCGGAGAGGCCTAATTTCTTGTTTGGCAATTTCAGTGAGACCTCGCGATACTGGCGCGTCGCGCCAATGGTCAAAATGACAAACTAAAGGGGCTCCGCATTTGTGTCGCGTTGTGGTGAAAGCCCTGTTCCGGATCGTCCTTTTCTAGTGAGCCACCGCAATAGTGGCACATCGCGGTGGCCACCCAGTTCACAAAAACTTCATTTTTCCATTTCTGTTTCAATGATTCAAGGGGGTACTTTGGTCATTCTCCAAGCCCCTAATCCGTCTTAAACAATGAATTAAACCCCTTCAAAGCACTTTACATCCACTTTTCATCAAATCTCTCTCAAGCAAACCCCTAGTTCACAAAATTTATCCCCAAGAAATTCAAATTCCTCAATTAATTCTCCAAGGAAATTCAAGATTAAGAATCTCAATTCAAGAACTCTAAGAATTCATCTCCAAAGCAACAATAGAGATCCAAGATTCCAGTGTTAGCATCTAGTTCATCAATTGAGGTATGTGGGGTTATGAACAAGGATACTCCTTTCATCCTTGTGCCCAAAACTTATTTTAATTACGAATTTACTGAATTTTATATGATTTCCCATGAAACTAAAGTTAGGGTTTATACCCATTAATGTTATTTACAAGCTTATGAGATTTCCAATGACTTAGAAGTTGAATTGCATGATTATATTCATATTTTCATGCATATTACAGATATTTTAAGATTTTGAGTTGAATTATCAACGTTTACATTATCAAGAATGAATATTTTGATGTTTTAATGAGATCGATAGATGGGTCATTAAGTCCTAATTTAAGATTGCTATTTCAAGAATTGTTGTGCTATAAACACCCTATGACTAGATTTCTTTCAGATTATTGATAAAGATTTGACCTTTTGGTCTCATAATAGATATGAAATATACTTTACAATTTAGATTACAAATTTTGCTTTACAGATATACAATTCGTTTTATTACAAACCATTAGACTATTTTAAAGTGGATTTTCTTCATAATAAGCATACAAATTTAATGGGAGTAGTATTTAGCACCAAGATGGGTACGTTACTAGGGTTTTATACCCCAAAACTACATGCCAACATAGAATTTAGATTATCCCCACTTCTACATGGATGATAGATAAGTGATCACTTAGATAGGTTATACTCCATGGCAAGAGTATGACTTCTCTCCCCAAATGGTAGGATTCCTTCTTAGGAGGACAAGAACGTTGGATTCCATGAATGCTCACATGGTTTATGTCAGTTAAGAGAACCTCCCTGCTAGCTAACAGAAAAGATTAATAGAAAAGCTTTTAGAAAAACTAAGTATTAAGGCTCACAAACTTACTCAGATATTATTTACTGAAGATTTCAAATTACAAAATTATAGCTTTTAGTTTGACACATAAAATGGTGAGCCCTTTTTCACTTAGTCTATATGATTTGAGAATATAATAGAAATACAAATTTTAGAAACAAGTGTTATGACTAAATTTTTTTTATATTATGTGCTCTACTATTCATGATTTATGATCTTCAGATTCTAGATTACTCAAGCCGATGTAAGTTATTTATATTTAGCATGCATGATTTTATAAATTGTCATGATATTGATTACTTATTGCATTCACCCCTGTATACTCAGTACATCATCAAAGTACTAATCCACATATACGTCTATATGGTACATTGTCTCAGAATGTTGGTTCAGGTGCTCAGTTTCAGCAGTGTGAGAGATTTTCGAGCATCTCATCTACATCCCTGCAGTTGGTGAGTCCTCATAGTTCGGGGACTTAGTTATTCAGATTTCCTATTTATTATTGGATGTTTCATTATTCATTTCAGACAGTTTGACTCAGCTAAGACATGTCCCAGTGACTCTCTAGAATCAGTCAGTAAAGGCTTGTAGGACTACTAGATTCAGTTTTAGACATTTGATTCAATATTTAAAATCCTTCCGTATTGTTTTATCAAAACTTTTAGTATGTTTCAGATGAGATTTCCGTATATATTATGATTTTACATTCATATTTCCTATTTTGAGATCTAGAATTAGTAGAAGGCAGTCAAGGGTAGCTCAGGACTATTTGTAGTTCAAAGCACCGTGTGGCATCCTGGGAGCTCAGATTTCGGGGCGTTACAGTATTCTTCCTGGCTTCCTATATATGTATGTTTATCGTGCTCAATCTAACTATAGCACTGTTCTACATGCATAATCTGACAAGTTATGTATCATTAACAACCTCTCAACACACTTTGGTGAATCTCACTTATCTCCTCTCAATCTCAGAGTATTGCTTTATTAACCCATATCTTGGACCCCAGTTCAACTATCTCTTTTCTATCTCAAGTTGTTTAGATGAAGATAATTAGTACAAGTAGATGAATATGATTAGCTTATATCAATAATTAACTTCAAATTACTATTTTGATCTTATTTTACCAATCTTTACCTGCATCTCAGGTTCATCATGAATACAGGTTGGATCTTAACATATGCAACCATTAAGAAATCAATAAGAGCAAATAGAACCACAATACGCAGCAATAATGATTTAGAAGGATTGCACACTTCTTCTACTTCATTAATTCGCCAGGGTTTCCATAACCCTAGCTAAGGGAAGTAGCCTCTTATCATTGTGAAATAATCAATAGATTTCATAATCGAAAGAATTAAATCAATCTCACAATAATCTACGATGAAAACCCAAAGTATCAAATCAATAACTCGACAAAAATCATTAACACAATAATCAAAAGATCAAAATCCAATCTCGATATCAAAATATATGTTTGTGAGTAGTAAGAATGTGTAAACTAACTAAAGAATGTCAAAAGTGAATTTATAAAATGCATGGAAACCCTATGAAAACATTCCAATATGAAAGATGAAAACTAGAGTCGGTGGCCACCTACTGAGCCACTTATGGGCCTTAGGTGGTACCTGCGGGTCATAGGTGGACCCACGTAGGTGCCAAACACCCAAATCTTATGTAGGTTCTTTGAAACTTCATCCTATGGAACTTGTACTAGCATCTATGGAACGTAGGTGGCACCTATGGACCGTAGGTGGACCATCATAGGTAGCAGGGTCCATTTTTCAGCTTGGAATGTCTATTTCTCAACTCTCTGATACTTGTTCTGGAACCTACGCCACGTATGTAGTGCCTATGGGCCATAGGTACCTACATAGGTGGTTCAAAACTTCCGTTTTCACTTCTTTTCTTAAGTTTGGCTCCCAAAACCTAATTTCTTGCAAAACACAACACAAAGCACATCATATTTAACAAAACGACCGATGTTATTGCATATTTTTGTAGTTGTAAGTGTTGAAAGTTATATGAAATCATAGAATATGAAGACCCTCAAAGTAGAAATTTTGCATGTCCTCAGGCAACAAAACACAACTAAACAACACAAAAATGCTTAAAAAGGAGAAACCTAAGATATTTATGGAAGTTAATCATCAACTCTAAGTACAAGAACATTACTCCCTCCTATTTTAGCTTTTCCAAAACCAATTGTGTTTATCAATGAAGCACAACAATGTGATATAAAGGAATTGGGATATTGCATTACATTAGCAACAAACAATCAAGCATATGTACAAGTTTCACTACCCAAACAAATAAGCAGCTAGCAATACAACCTATGTACCCTCACAACAAAATAGTCCCACTCACTTAATAGAATCATGCATGTTAATGCAGGGATGATCACGAGAAACTCACACTCACAAAGAAGTTCCAGTAATGTGCACATAATACAATAGGCTTGCCCTTATTTTCTATACTTTATCTTTTGAACAGTCAGCTAAGAATCACTATAGGACTTTACTCCACTTGTATTATAGACTTAGGGGTTCGTATGGTACACATGAGAATTTAGTGACTAATCCTCCTTGGCACTACACTTATGTTAGCGGTCCACTTATTAACCAAGTTTATTTTGTTCCAACCTTATTTCTCCTTTTTTATTCTTTTATTGCACATTCAGGTTGGGTATTGTTTCTTTTATTCTTTCTTTTTCTTTTTCACTTTTTCATTTCTTTTTTCTTTTATTTTTATTTATCTACTTTTTCTACCACATCCAACCCTACTTCATTTTTCTTTTATTTACTCTACTTCATACCTACTTTAAATCATGCACCCCTATGATATATAGCCACCCTCAACCTATGCAAATTTGCTTGAGTTGAGGTGCATAATATCCAAGGAGGACTAGGGCCAAAATAGGTTCATGTAACAAACATGCGAAGGTGAAAGGTGAAACAAAAAGGTGAAACAATAAAGTTAGTCTATTTAGACTCAAAATAGGGATCAAAGGATACTTATTCACATTTGAAAATTTTTTTAGGCTAATTGTGGACTAATTTTAAGAATGTCCTATGATCCTTTCCCAATCGACTATCCTACAACCTAGGCAAGAATAACAGGTCAAGTCTGGATTCAGCACACAATGGGAATTAAGTAAGCATCTAACACACATATGAAAAAAGGTTGCATCACAAACTACTACCAATTCGGTTTATGCAGGCGTTAGCTATGACTATTATGTCGCCAATCCTAATTCCATTATGAGATTCAATATGGTCACACACACACACATACATATATATATATATACACACACATACATATCACACAGTTCAAAAATAGAATTTTTGTCGGGGTATCCTTTTTCTCAATAATTAAGCAAAAACACAACACAATACAAGAATAAAAAATCATAACAACAAAATTTCCAAGACATGTTAGTTCTAAAATCATACCGCGGCCGACAAAAAAAAGCATGACAACAAAATCCCACAATGGTTGTGGTCACTACAACACATGTGATATTGAGCTATGAAGTTTTTAGCTATGATTTAAAATTCGTCACTAATCATTTAATTTTAATGACAAAAGTGACTTTTCATCGTTAAATACATGGGTCACATATTTTTAGTGGAAAAATATAAATTTTTTTAGCATAATTTTGTCCTCTAAAGTTTTCCACCAAAAAATGAGTTGGCGCTGGTAATACCCTGATCGTTCCTTAAGCCTAAATCCATATTTTGAGCGAATGAGAAGACTTCCAAAGTGATTGATGTTTAAAACATGCGGTGTTTCTATAATCTCTACTTTTTTTCATGTGGAGAATTTAATAAGCTTTCCATCGATACTAAATTCACCCAAATTCGATACTCGGGTGAAGAGTTAGAGCCATTTTAGTGAGACAGTGTGACACCTCGCACTTTAGCGCATTGCAGAGACAACCAAAATAGCAATTGTCATTTTCCAGTGAACCTTCGCAATATTGTCACATCGCACCAAGGCTCAATATCAAAATTGTTAAATTCCAGTGTACCAATGCGATTACACCGTGTCGCGGTGCCCATCTAGGTCACGACCAAGGTAGCAAATGCGACTTTACCACGTCGCACCACTGAGCAGTTTCCCAATTGTCAAAATCCAGTGAAGGTCCACGATCATGGCGCGTCACGCCAGGAACAAAAATCGAGCTCCATCTAGAATTTGCTGAAGGGTATTTCGATCTTTTCACCTGTCCTTACCCGCTATATATATACAAATAGAGGAGAAAATCCTCATTTTCATCTTCCATTCCATCCAAAATCTAGGGTTTCTCTCCAAAATCCCATCCAATTCTTGTCTAAATATCTCAAAACTGAGCCGTAGTTTTCACAAATTAGTTCAAGATTCAAAACTTCCAAGTCAAGAACATCAAGAACCCTAACTCAAGAAGTGGGAAAAGAAGTTCCAATCAAGTTTATTCATCTAGAAATCATAGTCAAGGTATGTGGGGCTTGAACAAGAATATCCTTTCATTCTTGAGCCCAAAGAATTGATTTTTACTATTGGAATTTCATGATTGTGAAAGTGGGTTTATACCCAAATTACTTTATGATTGAGTTATTACAATTGAGCTATTCAAGAATTATATACATGACTATTTCATTATTTTATTTCCTAAATTGAGAACTTATACTATGAATTGTATATTGCTACTATGAATTAGAATTGATGATTTCCAAGTGATAAATGATAAGAGTCATGATTTTAAGCTTTTCCATGAGAAGTTTATTATTGAATATATATATATACTGACATTTGACTTTAAGAGTCAAGAATGAATCTTGTGATGTTTTCTTGAAGTTTTTACATTTGATATGAGTTAATAAGCAAGTTCACTTGATGTTGAGAAAGATTGTTTTGAGTTGAGTCGAGTTAGGAATCCACAAATTATTTATGATTTTGGTCTCTATGGTAGACCCTTGAGTTGATTAAGGTGGATTTCCTAATGTGTTCTGAGATTAAGTTTGGGAGTAGTATTTAGCATTGAGCGGAAAGTATGGGTTCAGTGCATCCTACTTATCCAGAACGACGTGCCACTGTAGGACAAAGATTAAGGGAAAAAGGCCAAGACAGTTATCACTAAAGTTAAGGTTCTACTCCGATGGCAAGGATATAACAACTCTTCCCAATGTGGGCAAGACGTTGGACTGCATGTAGGCTCACATGGTTTATGTCGGTTATAAGAAACTCCCAAGTCCATAAGAGTTTACATTTCTGGAGTCACCCAGTTACTCTAAGTCATGAGTTGAAGAGTTTGAGTTGAGTATAATGATTTATGTGATTTACAATGCTTGTATTACTATTGATGATTTACAAGGAATATATTTCAACTAATTCAAGAGAAGAGAGTCATTATTGATAGCATGCATGAATTTCTTATATATTTATGATAATGTTTATAATGCTGCATACACCCTCACATACTCAGTATATTCCTAAGTACTAATTCCTATACTTTTCTGTGTTCTACATTTCATCGTGATGTAGGTTCAGGTGCTCAGTCTCAGCAGTGACAGTGATCTTTGAGTACCTTTATCTACATTTCTACAGTTGGTGAGTCCTCATGGTTCGAGGACCTATGTCCCTGGTTTTGCCTTATTATTAGATGGTTGTTTCTTTTCAGTTCAGTATGAGTCGTTTGGGGATCTATCCCAATATCTCTTCAGTCTTATGTAATAGAGGCTTTTGTCAGACAAGAGTACCAGTATGTACACAAATTTTAGTATTCTGTTTGTACAGGCTAGTATTTCTTCATAATTAAGTATGTTCTAGTTCATGACATGATTATTCTTCCCTATTTTAGCATGATTAGCGTTATAGTGAGTTCTGATGGTGATGACAGGCTTAGAGGGTTAGCTTGAGGCCACGTGTGATCTTAAGCACCGTGTGACATCTCGAGATAGGTTCTTGGGGTGTTAAATGCTATTTTATTAAGCAACATTAGTCACGAATTATGTGTTATCAGTGACACATTATTTCGTCACTAATAATATATCTAGTTTGTGATAAATTAACTTTTTGTCTTAAAACTAATTAATTTTTGGATACAAAAATATTTTGTCACAAAAGAATATGTTGTTACAATAGTGACAAATTATATTTTGTAGTTAAATATTGTAAGTTTTAGCCATAAATTTTATATTTAATTATGGCATTAGTTTTTGTCACTAATAATATATATAGATAGTAACGATCATTTTATTATCTCTAATCAATTTGTGATTTAGTGACAATAAAAATTTGTCACAAAATTTGCAAGGTATAAATAGTGAACACTTTAAAATTTATAGTTGAATAATTCAACTATTTGCACCGAAAAAAATTTGTAGAAAAATACAAAATTTTCTTTGGCTACTATTGTTAATGATTACAAGTAGAGCAATGTATTATGTGGACAAGAACAAAAATGAAGGATATCAGATGGCCCAATAAGCTTAGAAAAGGTTTTCAGCCTCTTTAAATAGTTTCATTCCAAATAAAATACTATCATTACTATATATAAAATGTGTCACTACCATACATGTATGAAAAATGTATTATGGGCAAAAAAAATTGTATCATTTTTGTATCACTAATGTATACAACGATTTTCATTATAGTATAAAAATTGTATCGATATGTATATGTTTGAAAAATGTATCATACATAATGAAACTTTGTCGTTGTTGTATAAAATATGTATTTCTATGTATATAAAAGAATGTATTATTATTTTATAATTTATGTATAATAAATGTATAAATTTTCACTAATTATAAAGATATATACAATTAGTATACACATATTATACATATTTCGGGATACTAGTTTAACTGCACGAGTCTCGCACGTATAATATTACATACTTAAAATTTTTTAAATTTGTTACTTCTTAAATTTTTCTTATTCTAACACTTTTATACTTATTTCTAGATTTTAAAATCTTCTTAAAATCAAATTTAGTTGATTAAGAATTGTTAAATTAATGAATAAAGTTTTAGTTGTCATTAATTCTGATGACTTCTAATAAGAAAAGATTTTACCATAAATATATTTAATTAATTATCTACACTTAAATATTAAAAAAATCATTAAGTCTAATGACTTCTAAAAAGGAAATTTTTTACCATAAATATATTTAATTAATTTTTAACTCTTAAATATTAGGAGAAAAAATATGAAAAACATGATTTTATCTGAAGAAAAGACTTTTAATGAAGGACAAAAAGTTCAAACAATATTCTAATGCCCTTCACACTTTTAATATATTATAGATATAAATTATAGATATCGATATAGATTATAGATCTAGATATAAATTATAGATTATAGATTTCTTGAGCACACCAAGTAAACAACATCCTAGTCAATTTTACTATTTTCCTCATATAATTTTAATTTAGTTACAAATGCGTTTGTAAATTGATTATAAATTCAGCCTTATTATTTTGCATTTGTTCTAGAACCTAGACTAAGGCCTCATTTGTAATTATTAATATTCAAACATCAAAATTATGAATACACATTTGATTATTATGTTTCATTGATTGTTGAATGAGCTCTTATCACCTGTGGTATCCAATATTGAACAACTGACACTTATCTTGATTATGTTCTTCAAAATCATGAATTTTATAATAGATTCCATGAAGTCCCTTGATCCTAAATGTCAGTAAAATCTTAACACAATCATCAACGATCGAATATTTTGTGACATGTCAATTACATAAATTTCAAAGAAACATGTATACTATTATACATGTTACAAGAGTGCGACCAAAGTCCTCTTTTACCATATATTTAGAGTAAAAGTTAATGAATTTTATGATATTTTTTATATAAGGTAAAATTCTATTTATTTTAAAAGTATTAAATATAATAAATTTTTAGTCTATAATTAATTCTAAAGTCAGAAAATAGATAATTTCTAATTGAGAAAAATAGGAAAAATATGTCTTAGGAAGTATATTAGAAGAATCATTAAATTAAAATAGTGAAAAAATATCCTAAATAAAAAAAGTTAAAGATTTCCTAAGAAAATTGAAGGACAGGTGTCTTTTAAGTCTTGAATGAAGGATTGGTGACATTGACCAACTTAAAGAGTCAAATATAATTGGAAAACTTGATTAAGTTAATTGTGGGTTTGATTAATATTTTCCAAACTTTCTAATCATTATAAGAATACAAATCAACCCAACCTACAACCCTCTTCAATCCAAATCATCTACCGTTTTTTCATAGCTTCTTTCAACCAACAGTTCTACAAATTTGTCCTTTCAATCCCCGGCCACTTCACCCTCTGACGATAAATAGTTGGGTTTTGAGTTCCTTTTCGACTTCAACCTTCAATCTACGTGACAGTCTTGCTCTCCGGTCACAACAGCTTCGAATTCGTCATCGTTCCTTTTCTTCTTTTACATGTAAAAAATTATGGCCTTTTTAGTTTTAAAGAAAACAAGGAACTTGAGCCAACTTCTCTTACACTATTGGTTAACAATTTCAATATTTATTGCTTTAATTTGAAATACGATTTGAATAAAACCCTAATTTCTGTTTGTTGCATTTTTTTGAAGTTTGATTTTTGTTGTTTGTGTTTATACAAACAAAACAACAATTTTTATGTTTTTTGTGTTGCACCCATTGCTGGGTTGATTTGTTCTATTCTTGTTCTTGGTAAAAATGGTGATATTGCTATTTTTCTATTGAACAAAATAGTACTACTATTTTTTTCTCCAACAAATTATCCATCTGGTACAACATATTAACGATCTGATGCAACAAATTTATCATATGATACTACAGATCAACCTCTAATGCAATAGTGGAACTTTATTTTATTTAGAGTAAAATTTAATGAATTTTATGATATTTTTTATATAAGGTAAAATTCTATTTATTTTAAAAGTATTAAATATAATAAATTTTTATTCTATAATTAATTCTAAAGTCAGAAAATAGATAATTTCTAATTGAGAAAAATAGGAAAAATATGTCTGAGGAAGTATATTAGAAGAATCATTAAATAAAAATAGTGAAAAAATATCCTAAATAAAAAAAGTTAAAGATTTCCTAAGAAAATTGAAGGATAGGTGTCTTTTAAGTCTTGAATGAAGGATTGGTGACACTGACCAACTTAAAGAGTCAAATATAATTGGGAAACTTGATTAAGTTAATTTTGGGTTTGATTAATATTTTCCAAACTTTCTAATCATTATAAAAATACAAATCAACCCAACCTACAACCCTCTTCAATCCAAATCATCTACCGTTTTTCCATAGCTTCTTCCAACCAACGGTTCTACAAATTTGTCCTTTCAATCCCCGGTCACTTCACCCTCTGACAATAAATAGTTGGGTTTTGAGTTCCTTTTCGACTTCAACCTTCAATCTACGTGACAGTCTTGCTCTCCGGTCACAACAGCTTCGAATTCGTCATCGTTCCTTTTCTTCTTTCACATGTAAAAAATTATGGCCTTTTTAGTTTTAAAGAAAACAAGGAACTTGAGCCAACTTCTCTTACACTGTTGGTTAACAATTTCAATATTTATTGCTTTAATTTGAAATACGATTTGAATAAAACCCTAATTCCTGTTTGTTGCATTTTTTTGAAGTTTGATTTTTGTTGTTTGTGTTTATACAAACAAAACAACAATTTTTATGTTTTTTGTGTTGCGCCCATTGCTGGGTTGATTTGTTCTATCCTTGTTCTTGGTAAAAATGGTGATATTGCTATTTTTCTATTGAACAAAATAGTACTACTATTTTTTTCTCCAACAGATTATCCATCTGGTACAACATATTAACGATCTGATGCAACAAATTTATCATATGATACTACAGATTAACCTCTAATGCAATAGTGGAACTGGTGCAACAGATCAGTGATCTGCCAGGTGCAACAGATCAGTGATTTGCTGAAACTATTATTTTACTATTTTGCTTGTTAAATTTTTTGTTATCTCTTTTTAATGATGCATTAATCCACTATAATATATTTTTTTTATGTTTCTATTAATTTTAGATGATATGGCTCCCAAAAGAATAAAAATCGAATCAAGTCCAAGTAAAGAAACAAGTGAAGCAAATAGGCTACATCTACCACTCTATGAGCTTGCTTTACAAATGTTACCTCAATCAGAAGCATAATATGATGAACACGAGGAGGAGAAATATTTCAAAAGAGATGATCCAAATGCCTATAGCCCTTCCACCAAAGAATTGGTTAAAACCTTAAACATTAATCGTTATCCTGTGAGAATGTAGTACGATGGTATCGCAGATTTAACGGGTGATTTAGTGGTAAATTCAGCCATAGGAAAATCTTTCGAAGTCTTCAGCAAAATACTTTGAGAAAAAAAATTAGATTCTTATTTCAGAGATAGCTTCTTTGGGAAATATCTTAATTTACCGGAGGACAACAATGCTCGTTTCCAAAAGACAATGGTATATGAACTTCTCAAGCGTAGGTTTATTTATGCAACCAAAGATAACATGGATGAGGTGTGGATAAATTATTGTGTCATGCCTGTTTGTTTTGGTTGGAAGGAGTTTGTCATAGTTACTGGACTAAAATGTTATCCTCCTTCTCCTTTTCAAGTTATACCTATTCTAACAAAAAAAAAGTACCCTCCATACTCAAAAAGGCAAAGGCAAGTTGTGTGATCATGATGACCTGGTGTCCATTATTGGTCCAAGCTTCAAAAATAAAAATTTGATAGAAGCGTTGAAAGGTAAAGGACATTCAAAGAAGCACAAACAGTCATTGTGCTTTGTTTGGTTTGTACATAATATTCTTTGGGCGAGAGATGTTAACAACAACATAAGCGTCTATTTAATAAAGCTCTCCAAGGATCTTAAGGCATTTAACAGTTATCCTTGGGGTTATGAAAGATTCAAAATGACTATCTAATATTTGTTGACTCTGTTAGCACCAAAAACAGTCAACTTCTATGGCTTTCCATGGGCTTTCATGGTAAATATTTCTTTCTGATATCATTTATTTTTTTACAAAATAATAGTTTTGATTTATTGGCATTATTTTATAGGCTTGGGCATTTGAAGCCATTCCTTATTTGAGACAACAAGTGAACTAACTACCAGGAAGAAGTTACCTGTCCAAGAATCTTGAGATGGTTGTCGGCCAAAACTGATAAAAATACAAAATTTCTTGTTCTGTTCAACCCCCCGAAGGATGCAGTAAGTATAATTATAATTAATTTTTTATTTTAATTAATAATTTTTTTGAATGATCTAATCGTCATTCTAATATATGAAATGATTTATGTTTGATTGTGCATCCATCGCTAGTTCCGACTAATCGAGAGTTGAAGATGCCATTTTTTCTTAGTTTACGGTTAGTGCAAGTTTTATCAGACCCTAAGGTCACTGACAGAATAAAAATAGAATTGTTTGGATCAATCGCCATTAAAACAAAAATAATTTTTGAGGGTGGGTTTGTTATTGTTGATGGTCTTAGTGGTGATGGAGCTGTTGATGGTGGTAGTGGTGCTGCTATGGTGCTAATGATGCTCCTCTTATAGTATTTAAAAAAAACCATTATGAGTATGATCATACTGGTTGTACAGATTTTGCCTCTTTCAGTGAATGTTCTTTATGCAAATGTCAAGACTGCAAGATGAAACATGATGTAGTAATTAATGCTATTAATGCATTAAATGCTTCAGTAAAGGAATTGACATCTAAGAGGGGTGTCATTCCATCAAAGAGAATTTTATATCCATCCACTCCATTAGAGATTAAGGTAAGAGGATAAGGAAAGTGATTTCCAAGACATTATCAAGCATCCAAAAAAGTGAAATTGCAACTTCTTTGTCCGTGTGTTGCACTGAGAAATGTACAATGTCCAAAGGAGAGCAGCACAAGCTGAAGAAGGTAAGTATATATGTTTGTTCCAACTAACAAAAAAATACATATTTGTTTCAGTAGATGACATATCTGCTGAAAATTATCAAATAGACATATACATCTGTTGCAACAGTTGACTAACTTGTTGCACCAGATAAAGTTCTGATGCAACATATGTTGTCTGTTTTAGCAAATCAAACAGCTCTTCGCACTGCTTTTATTTGTACCTACAGATGACTTATCTGCTGCAACAGATGAGTCATATGTTACGACAGACGGTTCATCCATTGAAAATTATTATACATTTCTTCTTTATGTAGAAATTTGTCCCAATAATTTATTCATTGTTGTAGTAGAAATATAATATATTTAGGACAATTTAAAATAGGAGGAAGACATATTTGATTTGCTAGAACAGATGAGTTATCCTTTTCTATTTTGTTGTATCTCCGTGATTAGCATTGACCAATTCTAACTTTCTAGGTGGATGTAGAAGCTACTGCTGAATAACATTGATAATATGCTACTCATTTTATAAAAATACGGAGAACAGAAAGCATAGAAACCGTATTGGGTAGATCTCTATAGCTTGAGTCTATCAAAGTAATAACCTCACCCCTCCTTAGGAATCCTTGGCATCAATACTTAAATTGTTGATATATTTGTTGAGATCTATACCGATAAATATTTTTTTACATTTCATTTATTCGTTGATTTATTTCATCTTATTTTATGAAAGCTTTGATTTATTTTATTTTCTATGAATTTTATTTTTTCCTTAAATTTGAACTTATTAATTGAAATGGAATACTAGATTCAAATATTGCAACATATAATGTATCTATTGCAACAGATGACACATCGATTTGAAAAATATGAAACAAATTTAGACATATGTTGCAATAGGTAGGTAATCTGTTGGAATTTATCAATCAGGTCTTTCCACTGTTGCAACAGATAGACTTAGAAACATTGACATAATGCAACACATGACCAATCTATTTCAACAGATAAACTATATGTCAGAACAGGTATAATATTTGTTGTATGGAGAATCTATTGCATTATAAAAATTCAACTTTCATTGGGCATGAAAAATTGCCACTACATGTAAAAAGTGAAAGTGAATTGAAATAAAAAAGGTTGAACCCATCGACAGTGTTCAGTTCAAACACCTAAAATAAAATAGGCATCAAGTAGACAATGTTCATTTTAAACATGTAAAATAAAATAGGCATCAAATGTGTCAGTTTGACACTTTTCTCCCTGTTGGCTGCTTGCGTGTAATTCATGTAGCCAAGGCTCGTTGAACTCCCATTTTTGCTGACTTGAGATCTGATTTGGCCCCCAACGGTTATTTTCCCCCTATTGTCTTATATATTCATCTTCTTCCTAAAATTTAATCCTAAATTTCCAAATCTTCTTCTTTATCATCATATTTTTTTATCTATCCAGATTCTTCAAATTATTTGCATTTGGTCTTTCTTTTCTTTCTTCATATTTTTTTCATTTTTCCAACTAAGCTTGACAATGTCGAGCACATCTTTCACTGTTTTTTGTGATAAAGATTTTATATATTGTAAGTGCGTTCATGAAGCTCTATTGAAGACTTATTGAACTCAACAAAATCCAGGTCATAGATTTTTTACTTGTTAGATTTCAAAGGTAATATTTTTTTAATATAATTTGTTGATTAATTATTGACTTGAAATTATTTTGTAATTATGTTCTTGTTTTAATAGAAATTGGGTGGATGTGATTACTTTGATTGGTATGAAGAATGACACCTTTTACAAGCAAATCGTGTAATCTGGTGTTCGTTGAAGAAAGTTAAGGCTTCTAAAGAGAAACAAAATCAAACAAGAAGATACTACATTGTTGCCGTTATTGCTACTGGTTTGGTGTTGTTGGGCACATGGATATTCGAGCCTAGTTGCTAAAATTTTCATGGTGGTGTATTTTTTACTGATTTGGTGTTGTCGAGCACATGGATATTCAAGCGTAATTATTGGTAAATATCAAATAGATTTAGTCATATATTGTAAAATTTATGTCATCTATTGAAAATTATCAAATAGGTCTTCCAATGGTTGCAACAGATTAGACTAAGATTAGATTAGATAGAAATAACATCGGCATGATGCAACAGATGACTAGCCTATTGCAATAGATAAAGTATCTGCCAGAACAGATAGAATATATTTTACAACAGATTGAAAATCTAGTGCATTATAAAAAACTCAACTTTCATCAGAAAAAAATTATTGCCACTACATGTACTTGTAATTTAAAGTAAAGTGAAGTGTGACTTGAAATAAAAAATTATTATTTTACAGGATCTTCTATATACGCAGGCTCTAAGAGTCCAGTTAGTACCCCATAAGCCTAGACCTCTTGTAGGTTTTCCACAGTGTTGTGGCATAAAAGGTCGTTGGCCAGTCCATTTTTGTGCCGGTCAGCAAATATTCGATGTGTGAAAGAGTGTGCGAGCCGCACGTGAAACCGGTCTCATTTTTTGAATGGTTCATGCCCTTGTTTCGACCTTCAAAATCTCATGATTTATTCATCAATATTTTCTCTAGCAAATGATTCATCAGTTTACTCTCCCTCAATAAGATGGGGAACAACTTTATCAGTGGCTGAACGTGGAAAAAAAGAACGACCTCATCGATAAAAGGTTCATTGGAACCATACATATTGATGTTTCTCCCCTCAAGTAGTATCTCAATAGCCCGATAATATATGCCGTCCATGCTCATGACTGTAAAAATCCTCTTTACCTCGATCCAGCTCTTGCCGTGTGGATTTGGCCTCTCCTCTCTAACACACTTTATCATTTCTTCTTCATCTCAGTCTAATGTAGAAACTAACAAATCAAATCCCTAGCCACAGGATAATGCTTGATTATTGAGTTGATCATACTTATCCTTGAGATTTTTGCAGAAGTTGAGGTCTATTAGCCTATTAGCAGTGTCATAAGCTTTTAGGTATGCTAATTACCTTTTCCTCATGAGGCAGAGAATTTCATGAACATACTGTGTATAAAAAGTTAATTTTTAAATAAGTTAGTAATTGTAAAGATGCAACGGATGGTCCATTTGTTGCATAGGGTTCTCTGAATCAATAATTCAACACAACTTATGCAACAGATGAACAATAAGTTGCAACAGAACCACTACCAGTTGCACCTAGTTGTTGTAACAGATTTCACATCTGTTATGTAGTTGCTTCTTCATGGAGTAGATTAGAAGGCTAGGTTAGGAAAAGTAAACTTACCTTGTCCTCATACCGCATATGTATTATCTGTCATAGTCTGGAAGTCTTGGGGAGGAAAGAGAGGAATGGGGTAATCTGGTGCACCTCACTTGGTATTCTTGGCCCATCGTAGATCCCTTTTCTCATTGATGCCAAGTTCTGTATATATGTTCACATTTTTTAATGGCCCCTAAACTTTAATAGCTTTTGGAGAGGGAGAAAATGCAACTTTTTTTATTTCTGACTGGAGAGTACAATGCTAATTGCTCTTTTCTTCCTCCTAATCGCCGATGTAGGAGTGTATGGATCCCTCACCATCTTGGATGGTATGACATCCATCTTTGATTTGAATTTATCAATAACTTTAGAGATATCGTCTTCTTTTTCAAAGATTTTATCCTGGATGTCCTTTCACTCTTCACATTTGCAACAAGAATACGAGGGTCAAGAGGGGTGAGAGGGACCTGTGTAAGGGTGAGAGGGACATGTGCAAGGGGTGTTTTCAAACATATTTATTTTTTCTTGAGCATCAACATGCTCATAATCACGAATGGTTGCAGCATCAGCATGCTTGCCACCAACATAAATAACTCCATCAGAAGAAACACCCTAATATGCCTCAGTAGGTTGGTCATGAAGAGCCTCAATATTAGGATGACCTTGCCTAACTACTCTTCCTATGACTGTTGCTCCAGCGAATTCCTTCTTTATTAATTCCACTGTTGGATTTGCTATAGTATCAACATGACCTAGAGTAATAAAAGAAGTCATCACCAACTCCTACTCAGTAGTCACAATCCATGGATGCACAATCTATAAAAAATACAGATACATTTAAATCATATAATATAATAATTTTCACAATTGGCTTACATGTTAACACAGTTAACTTCTGCAACAGATTAATAATATGTTACATTAGATTATCCATCTGTTACATTCATGTTTGCGTGTTATCTATTGTTGAATAAATAGCACAATAACAGTTACCCAGATGAAAAATTCAACTAAAATTCATAATTTGACTTACCAAAGTCTCTTATGAAGTAATACCAAAGTGGAAAGTGATGTACAAAACAAAATTTGACCTAAGAAATTGGTCAAATAACAATAGCAGCGGTATCAACAACAACAACAATGGTCAACAAGAAGAAGATGAAGATGATAATAAAGTAGAAAATGATGAATAAAGCAGCAGCAACAATGAACAACAAAAATTGCCAAGAGAGTGAAAACAGCAATGGATGAGAAGAGAGAGAAAGATGCCTTTTTTGACCTCTGTTTCTTGTTATATTAGGTAAATATTTGGATCAAAGTATAAATTTAAAAACTTATGGGTTATTTTTAAAATTTTTCAACTTTCTTAATCCATAATAAAGTAATTGTCACCTCTACTCAATTATTAAAACTTGTGTAACTTACACCTTATTTTAAAACTCTTTTGTCACCTACAATCCAAAATCCCAAGATTGTCGTGGTTCTTTTGTTCAAAAAAGGATTCACCTTAAAACGATATTATTATGATTTAAAAATTTTAACATTCTAAATTATAATAATTTAATGAAAATAGTTAAAATATGTCCTAAATAAAAGAAAGTTAAAGGATTCTAGTGTTCCTTCTTGATCCAAAAGGATTCACATAAAAAATAATATTATTTTGAATTAAAAATCAACTAAAAGTTGTATTAGTTTTTACCTTATTTAAATTATATAATTTAGGACTTTCAAATCAACTAATATTTTGTATTTATTCTTTCCTTATTAAAGGACTCTTACATTATATAGAAATAGGAAAAAACACTCTACTTTTCTAATCTCCCAGTTTTTGTTTTTTCTCATCAGTAGCAGGAATATAATCAAAGTCATGCCACTAGGAGGGCGTATATATAAATAAAAGACACTTACTGGAGAAACTATTTCAGCTACTCAATCAATCGTTGAGTCAAACAAAAGTACTCCTGCAACTACTACAAGTAATACCAATTAATTCTAATTATCTTTTTATCATTTTTCTAATATCAACAACCATTCTTTTAAAAAAAGTGAACTTTTATATTGATCGATTTGATTCTTTGATAGATAATTATAGTATGATAGCTCTAACTTAACCACCAAATCAAATTTTATTGGCTAGTAATTTATCTCAATAAGCTAAAAAATATCATTACCATAAGGTTGCTTTAAAAGCCAAATATTAGATGCTGCTGGAATCATTAAAGAGTTGATTTTGAATAGTTAATCAACTATGTATGACTATAAAAAACATAGAATAGTTAATCAACTATGTATGGCTTGATTAAATCCACATACTTCCAAATAAGACCACTAACACCAGATTAATGAATTGAAAAAACTAAAAATATTTATTTTTAAATTTTCATATGTTAACATTATAAATCAACTCTTTATTTGATCATACCACTATAGATCTTTATTGTTAGGTTTTTTTAATTATTTATTTTGTATATTATTTTGTGGTCCCAATTCACATGATTTCTTGGAACCTTAATTAGTGTATGTATGTATGTGTGGTATCGATTCATACATTAAAATTTGGCTATTGTGTATACTAAGATTTTACAAGACAGATGATTTAATTAAGACCATTGTTTTTTGATAAATAATTACTTATTTTTTATTTAGGTATAATTATTTTTTAAAAAATCTAAACAAACGTATAAATAGCTTATAACTCAGAGATAAATGACATAATTGTGGCTAGTTATGTTACTATTCATTGCTGAGATACTGGACAAATCTACTCACCCACTTTTGTATTGTTAGACAATAAATCATTAACGTCAATTCTTACCATCATTTAACTAGATGTGAATTTATGATAATTTTGGATTTTCTTAATATTGGGTTTTTACATTATTAAATTCTAAAGTAATAATTTATATATATAATTAGATTTATAAGATAATATAAGATTCTTACTCGAACTTAGAATGAAAAAGATATCTCATTCTATACATCATTAACATGATTATTGTACTCTATTAAAATCGTATCTAATATTATAAAGCTATTAAATTATATCAATCAAAATTGTATCTCAAATTATACATACGTATCATAGTTATTTGATTGTTTATATCATTAAAATTTATTAGATTGACTACTAAAATATTTCCTCCGCTCCGCAATAAATGAATTGTTGAATTTTGTCACACATGTTAAGAAAAAAAAACAAAGACAAAAATTTATCATGTTTTTTCATTTTTACCCTCTACATACATGCTAAGCTGCTACTCCATAAAGTCCTTGGAACTCACCAAAATTTTATTTAATGGAGGATAAATTTGAGAAAAAATTCAACATTTATATTGAATTATGAATAATTAAATTATTTTGAACACTAAAAAATACTTCAACTATTCCGCGCGGACTGTAACTGACCTTTTCTACTCAAATGATATAAGTAGAATTAAGAAGGGTCGAGGAAAAACTAGGGAAAAAGGTCTTGAAAAGATGAAGAGGACTTTGAGAAAAAAGATGGTAACAGAAATTCCAGTTGGTAAAGGAAGGCCAGTTAAGGCGGCCCAGTCATCAAAACTATCAACTGAGTTGGGGATAATTGCGCAAAATTTTCTTACACTTCCAAACAAGTGGAAAGAACTTACAAAAGAGGAAAAAGATGTTGCACTGATTAAGGGATAAGAATTTTTACACCTTTTAATCTTGTAACACTAATGATAGTACCCTTTTAATACGTCAGGGATCGCAATTTTTATGTTTATCCCCTTAAATATTTTCTCCAAGAGAAGTTTGAAATTAATTTGGATGAACATTACATCAATGATAGTTGTGAAGATATCCTCAAAAATAGGAGTCATCAATGGAGTTACAAATTTAAAAAGATATTTGAAAGTGCACGTTCTGAGGAAGATGCTCGTAAAATTAAAGTACCAAAATTGTCACCCAAAAATTAGAATAGGCTTTGTGACATGTGGTCAGATCCGGAGCATAAGGTGATCCATATTTAAATAAATATGTGCTATATTTGTTTCAATGTTATTTAACTTAATTATATATGTGTTGTCTTTGTAGAAACAATGTATGATAAACAAGATCAATCAATCAAAGTTAAAATGTAATCATATCATAAGTTCGAAAACATTTGTAGTTGCTCATGCTGAAATTGTAAGTCATATATTTTTTTGTTTTCTTGTTAATGGTGATTTAGTGATGAAATTATTGTGAATATCATTTTTTTTATCAACGACTACTAGATTTTCTTCTTCTTACTTTGTGGAGCAGGCTAACTTTATTGACATTCAATGCAATCATTTTTTTCTAACTTTATTGTCAAGATTTTTTTTATTTGTTTTACAGGGTGAAGAACATGAAAGGGTGGAACCATATAGAATTGACTTCTACAAAAACACTCATTACTCTATTGAAAAAGGCTGGTCATCTGAACAAGCTGAAGCTAACTATGTAAGAAATCATATATTTTGATTGCATAATCAAATATGATTTACTTGTTGCTATCATAGAATTAATAAATACTTTTTTTTTTGCAGAATAGCATGAATGGTTTGAAAGCTCTATATACTTCAGGAAAGTCATCTATGATTATTGATAAAATTGTGGATGCTGTACTTGGTAAAAAGTCGGGATACATAAAAGGTCTTGGTTAAGGTACAAAACCTTAAACTACTAAAGAAACACAAAGAAGAACGACAGAGTTAAAAGACTCTTAAAAAGGTGAAGGAGGAAATTTCTACTCTCCAAGTTGATTTACAAAAATGATTAGATGCAGCTGAAGTCGTGGTAGAAAATCAACAATCTCAAATAACATCATTAAATTCTCAATTGAAAATTGTATTAGCGCGCCAAAATGATATTTTGAAACAAATACAACATTTTATAAGCTCAACTTAGTCGAGGTTAGAATTAGTATGGTTTAAATTATAAATTCTGTTATAGTTCTTTTAATTAAATTAGATAAAAATTTATAGCATTTATCCCCTAACTATATTTTCTTTTCATGATACAATGATCATTGAACCTTATCAGGTTATTTCTTGAGGTACTATGAATAACTACATAAGTCTCTTCTCGTTAATTTTATTTTTAAAACTTTCTTTGTTTATTTTGCCAATTAGACCCAGGATTGAATTCCTAATCTTCAAAAATTAAATTGTTCAACCAAATAAAAGTTCTATGAGGGATCTCAATTGTCTTTGTTTACTCTGTTTTCATGCCATCTTATGTTGAATAAAGCATATACGTTTATGCATTTTTTACATTTATTTGTAGTCAAGAGTCTATTGGAAACTCTCTTCCTGTCCCTGCAATGAAAGAGGTAAGGTCTACGTACATCGCACCCTTTTTGAACTCGTGAAATTATGCTAAGAATATCATTGTTGTTGTAGTATATCATGATATCATAACATATGAATTCTAATCTATAATTATTTTTTTACACAGGTTGTGGAAGGTAGAAATCAAGGCTAGTTTCTACAAAAATTCATTTGCAATAATTTTTTGAGAAGAAACCTCCATTTTATTAACTCCATTTTGTTAATGTTTAGTATATCTTTGTTAGACTTTCAAGTTGGATGAATTTTGGTCAATGTTGATTTTTATTTAAGCTTATCTAGTGAGATTTCATCTCATGAATGTCATTTTGATTGTTCTTAATTAATAAATGATAAGTTTTAAATTTATTTTGCTATTATATCTTACTTCTTTTAGTATGTTGTTTCTTTTAAAATTTGTATAACGTTCTTTATAATGAAGTTTAAGATATTTATATATTATTTCAGTTTCAAATTATGAAAATCGAGCTAGCTAAATACAAATGGTTGTGATAAGTGACGAAAATTTTGTTCATAAAAGCTTTACTTTTACCTTCTAAAACCATCATATATTCATCACATATTCTTCATCAAATTACAATATTTGGTGGCAAGAGTAAGCTTTGTCCCTAAATAACCCACTTAATACCTACAAATTAACTTTGTATTTCGTGATAATTGCTATCGTGACTAATTATGGAATATTCTAGTGATGATTATTTTTCGGTAAAAAAGTATTTTTAGTGATGATGTGATTGCTTTCAGCTACAAAATGATAAGAAAGTAATGTTGTCACTAATTTATACATTTAGAGACAAATAAAGAATGCGAACGTAAAAGATAGTATTTAGTGACGAAATAATTTTTGTTTTGTGATGAAATACATAGAAGATTAGAGACAAATTAATTCATCACTATTCAAATAAATAATTAGCGACACATCATTCTTGTCGGAACTATAACTGATTTAGTGAAAAAAATACTATTACCGATAAAAAATATAATTTCTGTGGCGAACAAGATTATTATAAAAGCTATACATTTGGGGACAACAAATATTTTCATTGTTAATTGATGGCTATTTAGTAACGAAGAACTAAGTCGTCTCAATATACATTTAATGACCCATGATTTAGGGACGAACGATTGACAATTATATTTTCGTCATCAAAGGTATTTTGTGATGAAATATGATTTTTTATGACAAAATATTTCATCACTGATAACCAAATTTGTTGTAGTGGTTATACCTCACCCTTAATTAAAAGACTACTCACTTTCCCCAATGTGTGACAATAATATAAAGAAATGGAATAAGGATATTCCTATGATGCACTAGGTGTCCGTGTTATTATCGTCTCCCTCAGGGGATATCTCAACTAGTAGTGGTAGTGGTGGGGGTGTGGCACTACTAGAAGATGGCCCCACTGTAATATCAGCTCATCGTAGTGCATCACCTAATGTGGATGCCCTAGAATCATTGGTGGCCCATCTTAAGTCCTGATCAAAGGGAATAAAAGGGTCCAATAAGTCCTCCGTTCTAGATCTCTTGATCCTAAACTCTAGGATCGGATCATAGTGTAATAAATAAAAATTCCTAGGACCACGCAGAGGCACCAATTGAGCAAATGAAGGGATGAATAGAGGGATGGCTAGAATCTAGCACTCGATGAGAGAGCATACTTCTACTAGTAGTGCAGACACCTCTTCTTGAATCCCACCTATGTTTGGAGCCACAATATCTCTAAACTGATCTTACACCCTCCCCTAAAAAACATTGATGTGGGCGTGCAACTCAGCACTAAACTCCAATATCTTAGCTCAGAGTGCAGATTGTATCCTATTCTTAGAAGTATCTAATGATCTCCAGACCCAAGGCCGAATCTGTGCATATTAGGATGTAGGCTCAGACTCAACATCAGTAAGGTGAGTGGTAGTCCCATATTGCCGCTCCACTAGGCTCTGTAAGATCTTATAGGACACTTTAATAATCCCTATAGTTGTAGTTGTGGTAGTTACAGTGGTGTGAGGAAGCACAAAAAATGGCCCAACTTTCTTAAAAATTGAGGCTGGGGTTGAAGAAGAATGGCCTAGGCTGAGTACTCATCTCGAGCGTATCTCGATGCTCGCCCCTATCAATAGAAACACGAACTCACATACTATAAACATAAATATATGACCAATCAACATACTCCACCAAAATTGGAGGCCCCTCAAAATGGACTGGAATCATTGTCGGAGGTGCACGATTTTGGGCAAGGACTGGGTTTGTCGGATCCTTAATCATACTCGCTTGTGCTCACACCTCTAACCTTCTATCAACATCTGGGATCTTAGAAACTATACCATATCACACAACTGCAGAATAAGGCAAGGGAAAACATAGTGTCAAATTCTCAAATGCTTTATTAATTAACACATAATTAATAACTGCTGCAAAGTCAACCATCTATCCTGCTATTAAGATTTTGATTTGTGCAGCTTGGTCCCATTTCAACAAATTATCCATAGCATCATAATAACAAAAAATGAACCATGGTCCACCAGAACTTTTTTGCAAATTTAGTGTCACCGTTTTTATCTCTTCCTTTTCCTCTATCCAGGGGGCGTCATCTTCCAAATCAAAAATTAAGTTGGTGATCCATATCACTAAATATAGACTCTACCTTAGATATTCAGTATCCCTCCTCATGAATTTGTCCTACAAAAATCTCAATCTATGATCACACTCAGCAGTAGATTCAAGGCAATATAATCAGGCCTAAAAAGAACAAAGCGGATTGTCGTTGCTTAAATATCAACCTCAATCCCTCTCACCAAAGTGTACTCTAGCTGAGAATGTTTTGCAACTCTTTCACATCTAGGTGTGGTCTAGGAAGTCGGGGCAGTATAAAATGCATAAAACTCAATCGCCTGACTATGAGAACCATTAGGTCTAGTCATCCACCCCAGCTGGTATCGATCAAATGTGACCCGCAGGTTAGGTGCCCCTACTATCCCTTATAACTAGATCCTTCTATCATCCTAAATAGACCTCGTGGGTTGACCTGCCTCTTTAACACTCTTATAAAACATATTCATCCCTATTACACACCACCTCGAGATTACCTTAGCAATAGGCATAACCGAGTTATGAGTAGACTCAAAAGTTGGGTCAATCTCTGGTGAACTAAGATGCTAAGGATCCTCTACAGGTAGGTTTGTTGATGGTTTTGGAGATGAGGGCATATGATGGGATGCTTGAGTCGTACCCTCCACAACTGGGTTATTGTTGATGTTGACTCGGTAGTTATTATTGTGGACTCACCTTATAACCCACATCATATTGGGGTCCTGGGTAGTCTCCTTATCTGTGGAATTGAACTCATACTTCTCCCCAAAAGCCTTCTCTTTCTCCTCAAATTGGTAAGAGTGGGGGTTAAGTCCTGGACAACTTCTTCCTTTGCCTAGGAACTGATATGGGTGTGATTTTTTGGGCTCCAGCCTAGGTAGATACAAGATGAGATCCCCACTATGTCTTTGCTAGTAGCTGAATGCCAAGAGTGGATGCAATAATGACCTCAGCTATAGCCTGCCTCTGGCCCCTAGTCCATGGGGCTGCTATTCTATCTAGGATGATTGGGTACTCCACCACCGATCCACTGTACTCAGGTGATTCGTCTCGATATCTCAACTTTTCTTCCCCTATTGTCTAAACCTTTGGTGTCGTAGTACCTGAAAAATCAAGTTTTAGTGCTGGGAGGAAAGTAAGGGAGTGCAAAATTTGGAAATGAATCAAAATTGTCAAACTCTAAATTTTTTTCTAAATTTTACATCCCTATATAGTGTAATCAACTCATTCCTGTCCAGATTTTCAGACATACATTGTGTCAGTTTTAAAAACACAGGTAACACACAAACTTTTGGGTTTCATCAACTTTTTCAACTTCTACTTCCATTAAGGGCATGATCAAAAAATTTTAATTCTAGAACAATGCACATATTTAAACTTGTTAATTATTCCAGGCTCCTACAAACAAGAATCATGTGTTTCACATAATTTTCAGATATATTCAAGTATCAAATCATTGATTATTTATCAACATCATGCTACAATACTAATAGGAGAAAAGAAGTTTACCTTGTTTTTTGATTTTGAAAGATAAAGTAGAAACTTGAAGAGTTGTAGAAACTCTAGCGTTAGAAAAATTTGTTTTATGCGTGCAAGTGATGGATTAAGGGATAACTCTTGACTTATATAAGTTTTTTAGTCAAAGTGGAAGAGTTAAAATTTTAGAGGGTGTTAGAAATTTGAGGATTATAGTGCCTAAGTTTCGGCTTTTAACTTTTAAAAATAAGTGCAGGCTAGTTTTGGGTCGGGTCAGGTTGGGTCAGGCCTAAAATTTTTAAAAAAAATTAGGCCCCAAAAGTCAATCACCTACGGAGCACCTTATGGCCCATAGGTGCTACCTACGGTACATAGATGGTAGATTGTCGATGACAAGTTTTTTCTTCGCCCTCTAAACCTTTTTTCTGACATTTAAGCCATCGTGTTTGAGGTCGTAAGTGGTATTTACAATACCACAAGTAGGTTTATAGGTAGAAGTTCAAAAATCCTCCAAATTTCCTTCTGGAATTTATTTCAAAACTTCCTTGGCACGAGTGGGACTTATGACCTGCATGAGTGGGCCAATAAGTCCTCTTACATGGAATTTTCTGAATTTATCAATGTTTTACATTGTTCTAAGTAGTTCCTCTTGCTATACACCTACAAAAAGAAAAACAACGTGAACACTAAAATAATAGGTTGCCTCCCACCCAGCTCTTGATTTACATCACGGTAGGATAGGACTATAGTAGTTACTCAGACATTACCAATAAGACCATGGGTTGCCTTCCATGCTGTGCTTGATTTAACATTGCAGCATGACATGTGTACCTTGATTTCTTAAAATTCAACAAAGGTAACCATATGATAGATATATTGAGGTTACCGCACTACAGTAATGTAACCCACCAACATCATTATAAATAACAACTCTCTTCTTCGTTATCAAATCCTTTATGAATTTCACATATCTAGGTATCTATTTGAGTGCTTTAAGAAGAGGGATATTAAGACTCAATTCTTTCAGCATGGCAATGAACTTTTTGAACTTTCCTTCTTCTTTCTGCTACTTCAACATTTGAGGAAAAGGTATGTGAGGTTGTGTAATAGTCTTTCTTACTAGCTCTTCGACATTTACCTTACCTTTATATTTCTCAACATTAGCATCAACATCTGTCAATGGTTGTGATGACTCAACATTAGTCACCAACTTTTCTAAATCTATTTCATGTGTATCATAAATCTGAACACTGTTATTTCTTTGCTCATCATCTATAGGCATAGGGAGATCAATATTTTAGTTTCAACGTAGAGTGTCGTAGCAAGACATTTACTATCATTCTTAGCATTCTGCATTGTGTTGCTCAAAAGGGTGACTGTCTGCCATTGATTCAAGGCTGATGACATTTGTCCAAACTCTTGTTCCTATTGCTTGATTGCAGTGTCATGCCATTCTACCTTTTGGGTAAACCCTAAAATGTTTGCCTTAATCTCCTTAAGGCAGTTTCCTTACTTTTTTGACCCTTCACTAGCTTGGATAACATAACCTCCATCCTTGATACAGTGTCACGATTGCCTGGTGGAACGTATGCATAACCTTTCTCTTTGTAATCATCCTTGCCTCTACAATCACCATCTCTATCTAGGATCCAATCTTTGTACCTATCCCTATAGTAGTTCCAAACTTGGTTTCCTTACCCTTTGGCTTAGAAACTCGCTAACTCTCTAACTAGATATTTTTCCTCTTTTTCAAAATATTGATCAAATGATCTATAGCATTTACCTAGAGTACCAACTAGATTCACGTTCCCAGAATTTATCATTGCAAACTATTTTGTCAACAACCCAACCTTTGTCCTTTGCTGACTAACCTCTTGTACAATTATGTCATCAACAACTCTATTCTTACTAGAGGCACTAATAGGATAAGCATTGATACCTCTCTCTGCCTCCCAAGTATACCACCCTCAGTTGGTGAGAAAAATTTGATCTAATATCTCTGAAACTACTTCTCGGTGCAAGAGTATGAATGCTCCACCAGTAATAGTATTTGACATAGCTTTTGAACTCGTGTTAAAGGATCGATATATGATTTCAATCAAGTTTATTTTCACAATTATATGATTCATCACCATTATAAACTTCTTTTTAGACCAAAAATATGCGTTGTAATTGACTCATAGTACAACTACCTCAAATTATATATCTCTTTCTTCAACTGTAGCATTCTGGATGAGGAAATATAATGATCTAAACACTGCCTCTGCAACTTATTCCATGTAGCAATCGATCCTTGAGAAAGTTCCCCTAACCATAATGTAGCTTCACCAGTTAGAGGAAAATGGAACAACTTGAGTTTGAGAGCTTTTTGATCTATACCCAGTAGAGTGTATGATATGTATATCCCAATAAAAATAATAAGGTGCATGTTTGCATCATCATTTGGAAAGTGATAACACTCAACTCACTCCCATGATTGAGGGTTGAGGCTGTCATTATCAAGTAACCCAATGTAAATTAGGGTTGAATCTCAAGGAGTGAATGCTATAGACTTAGAACCTATGGGTGCTTAAGTTACTATGAGGTTACCCAGAATGCTGATGAAGCAACATGTATAAATAAATGGGGCAATTGTTTGAACACTTTTCACATAAACTTCAACAAGTAGGTGGCAAATGCTATCATAGGTATGAACTTCAAGGTCTAGAGAGATCTTGGGATTACGTATCCTTAGAAGTAAAGTGTGTGGGGTAATGTTGGTTTATTTTGGAATTTATTTGTTAATTACTAGATAGGCTAGGTCGAAGATCATGAGCTCAATCTTTCAATAAAACCCCAACGATTTTACCCATTAGATCTCTTGAGCACCTAAAAAGTGTGGAGTTTATAAACCACCCAAAACCTCAACCAAGCATCCCTATTTCTAGGATAATTCTCTTGACATGATTCACACTCCGTAAGCACTTATGTCTAAGATTTCAATGGGTAGCAAACCATAGGCTTAGTTGTTCACCATTTCTTTGTCCCCCGATAACCTTCTTTCAATAATGTTATGGGTTACCTAATATTCACCTAAATCCCTCTATCGAAGATGGAAAAAGGTTTCTAGAGCTTGGGGATTTCACCCATCAAACCCATTTGGATATTTGGATTTTTCACCAATCAAATTCCAACACATAAGGTCAAGCAATGGTGCAATCTATACTCAACAACTAAATTCCATGCAAACACAACAATACCCGTACATAATTATACTCTAGTTCAATATAATTCCAAGATCAAATTACTTAGCTACTCATGAAGAAAGTAAAGAGAAATATACCATATGGGTCATTCAAAGAATCCATTCTTCACGAAGAAACTAAGAAGTTGAGCCTCCAGAATTAATTAGGGTTTCAAGTCTTAGAATTCCAAGATTAGGGTTTCAAGTCTTAGAATTCCAAAACTATCTTATGAGCTAAGAAATACCCAAAGAATAAAGATTTTTTTTCTTATATATGATTTGCGATTCGTCCATGACATTTTACAATTCTCTCCTTAGGCCAGCTCCCGCTGATCTGCGATCGCATGTGTTTGACTGGGACTACGATTGTACAACCACAGTTAGATTCCTTGACCTCGTTGATCTAACCATCTTGACTGACTGCGACAGCAGCTAGAGGACCGCGGTCGCGTATGTCAAGAGTTGTACTCTTCTTCTCTTCCTCTTTATCCTTTTCAGCTCCGATCCACATCTTTTGACCTCCTTAGACTTTTACCTGCATCGAGTGGATATTAGTGCATCTAACCACAAGTTTTTCTATTTAATGCATTCGAATCAAGGCATTGTGCACGGATAACTAGTATGAATGGTAAAAACACCATTCATCAACGCCCCCAACTTTAGATTTTTCTTGTCCTCGAGCAACACTACCACTATATTATGAGACAATATGTGCCCTCATTCTATCAATCAATGATCATGATAACTTAACTTGAGTGCCGCCACTAAAAACATTTCACACATAGGAAAAAAGTTTATAATGACTCCCCTCATTATAAAGTGAAATAGTGAAGGATGCAATAGAATTTAGGGAGCAACCATGTAACAACTACTAACACTCTAAAAATGACTTTTATATACCCTTATCTACCTCATTGTGTGGGAGATGAAAAAATCAACCACCTCAACTAGCTCACATTCCTTCTTGAAAGAAAGAAAATAAATTTCACACACCTAGTTACTAATCATGCAAGAAGGAATTTTAAGTGCAAACCCTCACTCTCTCAAGAAATTCTCTATGTTAACCAACACCATACCATAGGCTTTCCCTAATTTTCAATCACCACTACAAAGAAAGTAAGTGGTTGGAGATCTCGAAGGGCTTTCTAAGCTTGTAACGTAGGGTTGGGTTAGGGTAGGATATCATTTTTGAAACAACATGGCTACACCTTTCCTTGAACATCCACATCACACTAATCAAAATTCATTCATTTTATTTTTTAACTATGGGCGACACTCCTTGCTTTCTTTCTTTTATCATGCCTACTTTTTGCTTCCTTTGTTTACCCAACTTCTTTTGTCTCATTTTCTTACAATGTTAAAGCTATCTTTCCTTTGTTGGGTCCTTTCCTCTTCTATTCGCTTCATTTTAGAACTTAGGTACATTAGGCATACACTAACTCTTTGTGAAACCAAACTTTATTCCTTCAACCTTTACCACCCCCAACTTAGGATTTTGCCTTAAATTACATTCTCTATTTCAAGAAGGGTATGGTTCAAAAGAGGGACAAAAAGAATGGTTCATGGCTTGTAATGTGTTTGCCAAAGAAAGGTCCAAAGGCTCAAAGTGGGTACTATGGATTATACTTATGCAAGGGTAGGCTTTTTAGGCTTAAAAAGGGTTCCAAAATAAAAAAGATGGCCTAAGATAATTTATCCAACCAAGTACAATCTAAATTAGCTTTGAAAGACTAAAGGGGCAAGTTCTAGATAGTACACTACACAAGAGATAAAAACAATCAACCTCACACACATGGCATGCGAATACCATTAAGAGGGTTTAATCGTTCTACCCACTCGAGATAAATAAGGGGTACTCATTAACTTTCCAAAGTCAACTCTACGAATCATAAAAAAAGAAAAGTATTATTATAAATTTTCTCACGTGCACGGCATTGAATTTTGCAAAAAATTTCGGACAGAGGGGGTTGTTTCCCTTTGTATTTGCACTATGCATAATTTGCTAATTATGGTAATAACCTAAGCCATTGTATCAAATTGTGAATCATTGTACGGGAGACTACCCATATGGTTACTTAAACTTCACCAATGGATATAAATATGTTCCTAAAACATCAATGTTATAGGCACTCAGACTTCAGTGCATTTTATAGCCTCGAGCCACAAGTATTTAGACTTCCCCGCATTTATGGTTTGAAACCCAACAATGATTGCAAGACTAACTTAATGAAAATAAAACTAAAATATGAAACTAAGAACATAATAACAAATTCATGCTAGCATGAGACTATCGGGGTGCCCGAATATGACAACCCAAATAAGAAACAAGATAACAATGATCTCAATGAGTCAAGAGATATGCAACAATATCAAATGTATGCACATGAATAAAATGGGTAAGTAAAAATCCCCAACTGATATGTAACAGTGCCCTCAATGCATGAATAACCAAGGCTATCAAAGAGATAAGGGTGCTCCCTAAGACTCATTTGTGGAATGCTATTATTTTCAGACTCTACGCCACCATTTATCTTAAGATTGAATTGGTCTTGTATGAAGAAACTTGAGTAGGGGTGTGAGGAGTATACGGTTGTAGTCACTAAATAAGCTATATTCAGTATCTGCAATCACGGCTATCTGATCGCGATCGGAGACAGACGGGTAACCGCTTAATTTACTCCCATAATTAGGGTGAGGTGTTCGTTGTCAAGTAACCCAATTTGACCTGGAGTCGATTCTTGAGGAGTGAACTTTAGACTTTAAGCCCTTTGGATAATCAAATTACTAAGAGATTACCCGAGATGTTAATAAAAAATGACATGTAAAATAAAATGGGGGGATTTTCTTTTGAACTATTTGTACGATTTTATTTTCTCAAGTAAACATCTGGATCTTCATGGGATTGTCCATCGTATAGCCCTTTCAATTTCAACACATGAAGCATCGCACTAGATACATAAAAAGTCCCATTCTAAAGGTGAGGTGGGGTACGATTTTCATCCGCATGATACCCATTATTCAAGTGATTTTTTTCATAAACGGGTGCAACACCTAACTCCACAGGGTTTGTGCCTTCATCATTATTTCATTTACTCTAAGTTTACCTACAAAAGATCTAAAAATAATAAAGAAAATAAAATATGACACTCCAGATAATTCCAAGTAAGAATCACACCGCATAAGTGAAATCTATATTTCACTCCTTGACAAAGGCGTAATTTTGATAATGCTCAACTCACTACCATAATTGAGGGGTGAGGTGGTTTTTGTCAAGTGATATATGAGCAAACGCTAACATATTTAAGGCTTTTAACTGAGAATAATTATACAGTCTTAAGCAACTTTTGTCATTTTTGATTATTTTACTTTGATATTATAGTAAAAGTCATGATGCAAGGGAAATTTAAGGAAATGGGAGAAAAAGAGCTGAAAACTGATGCAAAAGAACTGGAAGTATGGCTGACGATATTCTTAATAAGTCATCAGCCTTGTGATAAGTTATCAAAAATCACGTCAGGTGGTGCAGTATTAGAAGCATTAAAGTGAAACTGTGACGACATTTCTGACATGTTGTCATAATTGTGATAAGGCGTTAGAGTTTCCATTAAGTGTAGGCAGAGAATCAAATTTTTAATGAAGAAGTGGCGACATTTATCATATGTCGTCACGTATCTGATAAGTCATCAAGATTTGTCGTTAGTTAAAGCAGAATATGCCAAGAATGATGAAGGGATTGAGGACATTCCTGGTAATTCGTCAGGACCCTAACACACCATCATAAATACTGTTAGCTAATCCGAGGGCTTTGTGATTTTTATTAATTTGTTTTCTTATTTAGGGTGAAATATTTAAAGCTTTGTTTTAGGGTTTTATAGAGATCATTATTATTGTTCAGCACATTGAGTTTTGACAATACTCTAGATATTTTCTCTCTAATTTCTTGGCTTAAGAAAGAAAATACTGTAGAGAGATTATTATCAGTACTTTGGGATTTTTCCTTTGTGATCTTATCTCCGATTCACTAGTTATTATTCATCTCTGTAAGTTTATCTTTTAAATCATGATTTCAATTATGTGTTTTGTTCGTTAAGTCATAAGTGGCTAAACTCCATTAACCTGAGTTATGGGATTTAAGGTGAGGTCTTGATGAGGTGCTAAGTATTCAAGATTCAAAAGGTGGTAGGATTTCTTGATAATTCTGAAGTTTTAATTAATGTCTGTTGGTTGCCAATAGTAGATACACCTGCTTTGATTTGCTTGAGAAAGAAATCAAATATAGTAGGAAGTGAATTATCAATAAGGACTCGGAAATACTCCATTTAATAATCAGCATTGTAACAAGGTTGGTTAACCTGAGGTAAAATTTAGGCAGTAAATAGAAATTCCCTAAGTCTGAGAGGATTAGGGAATTAAACGCTTAAGTAGGTCGAGATACAATTAAGCATTACAATAAAGATAGCTTGTTATCGTACCCACTGTGAGAATCTTGAATCACTTTTAGCATCTGTTATATACCGAAAGCCCTAGTGAACATAATTCTGGTTATTTCATAAACACTAAATTTAAAAACACTGAAACTAAAGTGACCAACAATTATTTGATGATCATCAAAAACCCTCATTTTATCTTTTCATATCATTTGTTTGAATTAACTTGTAGCTTTAGTTTCAAACTAGTTTAATCGCCAATCACATTGTTCTCTATGGATTAGACCCTAAATCTAAAGTTGGGTAAATATGTTGACAACGACCACCTTGTACTCAATTGACTCATAAGTTGAGCATTATAAAAAATGGCATCGTGTCCAGGAAATAATTTGGCGTATTGAGTTGGTTTGGAATTTTAGCCTACTTGGTTGAATTCAAACTTGTAAATATTTGTCTTTAGTTTTCTTTTATTTTTTATGTTAGGTAGATTTTTATTTTAGTTTACTTATTACTATGGCATCGTGGAATGAACATGAGCTTGGTGGTTGAAAATCTTATCTTGATGATCCATGTCCATGTTGTGATGGACCTCACTTTTGGTAAGATTGTAGATATACTCTCCGGAGAGAGATATGTGCACCATCTCCATCCTACTGGGAGTATGATTGTTCTTTATATGGTGGTCAAGATGGACATTGGAGTGATTGCCTAAATACCCCCTCCCCCAATTATGCTAACCTAAATTTTAGTTTTTTTTTGAGTTTGACAGGCTTTATAATCAATAAAAGGAAGAACAAAGAACCGAAAAGAGTGGCATTGAAGCTATGTTTCAATGAATGTTAGACCTCCAGGAAGAAACATATGATATTGTAAATGATATATGTCAAGTCATAAGGCCAATCATTCATGAGAAGATGGATATAGAGGTCAATCATTCAAAGCACTCTTCTACATTATACTTAGATGATATCTTGTCTAGGGAATCATTAAACATAATGGAAGAGTATAAAGATGAGGAGAAAGAATCCTATGTCGATGATGAGCTTGATATTGAGCAACCCTCAGTGATTTCCCAACCAATCGAACCATTCATGAAAGAAAATGCCAAAGATGATGAAATGGTACTAGAGTTGAAAGAAGAAATCAAGAACAAACCTTGTGGAAACCCTAGTCCATTTTGGGGTAAGGATACTAATAAGGATGCTATTCCAAAATTGAGGGTTGGTCCTCATTCGAATCATTTTTCAATATTATGCTTGGTGGATGTGATGAAAGTCGAATCAGCCGAGCAAATAATGAATTTTGAAAATGAGGAGGACAATTCTTACATTTTGGAGTTTGTCCTTACAAAAGGGTATATTACAACCCCAATCTTGAAGGCCAAGAAGATTTAAAATCGATGTTCATTTAGTGGCTTTTTAAGATTCTCACTATTGCCCAATGAGCCGACAAAAAAGTTCTATGCAAAATTGGGCAAGCAGTTTAAGTTTTCAAAGTGGCATGATAGAACATTCCTTATCTTGCCCTCTTATTTGCCCAACGCACCTAAAAGATGTAAAGATCAAAAGATGGGCCGGAAATTCAAATTGTCTAATTGGAGGGATAAAGGATGACTAAATGTTGTCGTGCCGCGACACTAAATTAGGCGCTTCTTGGGAGGCAAACCAAGGTATTTTGTTGTTTGTATTCGTATTATGTGATTGACATCCGATCTTTGCACCCATGGTGCCACAGGTATGTTTCTATCTCTCTCATTTTGGTTTAATGCATTGGGGACATTGCATGATTTTAAGTTGAGGGTGAAGCTACTTGTGGGTGTTGATGTCCTCTTGGGGTTTTTGTTGCCATGCCTTTTTTCCCAGGAGTCTTGTTCCTAGTAGAGCCGGCATGTTCAGGCGTATTGTGTTTGTTTTGTGATGTGTTGTGGTTAACTGGGGGAAAAATAGGTATCTAGGACAGTTGACATATTTTTGTTGATTTTTCTTGGGATGATGAATACCTCTCCAATTGTCTATTTGGTAGCTGTGTGATGTGCATCTATAAGTAACTATTGTGAATCTTTTTATGGCATTACTACTAAGGACATGATAATCACTGCTAACAATTGCATGAACCGAATGGCTAGTAACTTATGATATACCTTTGTGCCATGTGTGTGTGAGATGCTATCTAATTTCCATTGTGTGTTAAATCTAGAACTTGCCCGATTGGTCTTGCCTTGGTTGTAGGAAAGCAGTTACGAAAGGATCCTAGGTTGTTGTTGATATTAGTCCACTTTTAGCCTAAATAACCTTCCATGTGTGAATAATATCCCTTAATCCTGATTTTAAGCCTGAATGCCTATTCTTTTTATTATACCTATCACCTTCCCATTTGTATCACAATTAACCTATTTTGGCCCTTGGCCACCTTGGATATTGTGTACTTTGACTAAGGCAAATCGCCTAAGTTGAGGGTGGCTATCATAGAGGTGCGTGACATAAAATGAGTATGAAGAAAATTAGAATGAAAGAAAAGAATAAAAAGCTGGGAGCGGTGGAAAAAGAATAAGAAAAGAAAAGTCATGAAAGAAAAAAAATGATTGTTAAAAATACTGCACCCATCCAGAGTATGTGTGATCAAGAAAGGAGAGAATTAAATAAAGGTTGATAAGTGAGACCCCAAAAATAGGGTAGTGCCAAGGAGGCTTAGTTAATTTAAATATCCTTGCATATCATACCATCCCCAAGCCTACATTACAAAGCCAAGGAAAAAACCTATAGTGATCCTAACTTAACTGTCTGAAAACTTAGGCAATGAAAATAAGGGCAAGCATATGGTATTTGACATGCATTGATTGGAATTTCTTTCTAAAAGTGAGTATCTATTGACCAACCCTGCATCTACATGCTTGATTTCATATATGAGTGAGGAGGGACTTTGTTGTTGTAAGGGCACATCGGTTGCATTGCTAGTTGCCTACTTGTTTAGGTAGTGTAATTTGTACATATGCATAGTTATTGTTGCTAAGTTGATTCCATATCTTGATTCCTTTCTCTCACATTGTTGATCTTCATGGATATACACAACTGTGATTAAAGTGATTAAAAATGGAGAAATTAATGTGTTTTAAACTAAAATTGATGATCAATTGTCATAGGTATCTTATGTGTCTCTTGGTTAAGCATCGTAGTGTTGTGTTTTAGTTACTTGAGGAAAAGCAATTGTTTTAAGTTGAGGGTGGTGATGCGTGAGTAGATGCTAAAACATTTAAGGCTTTTAACTGAGAATAATTATGAAGTCTTAAGCAACTTTTGTCGTTTTTGCTTATTTTACTTTAATATTGCAGCAAAAATCATGATGCAAGGGAAATTTAAGGAAATGGAAGCAAAATAGCTGAAAACTGATGCAAAAGAACTCGCAGTATGGCTGACGGCATTCCTGATAAGTCGTCAACCCAGTGATAACTTATTAAAAATCACGTCAGGTGTTGCAGTGTTAGAAGGATTAAAGTGAAACTGTGACAATATTTCTGACATGTCGTCACAACTGTTATAAGGGATTCAGAGTTGTCGTCAAGTGTAGGCAAAGAATTAAATTTTGAATGAAGAAGTGATGACATTTATGATATGTCATCATGTATCTGATAAGTCATCAAGCTTTGTCATCAGTTAAATCAGAAGATGCCAAGAATGATGGAGGGCCTGATGACATTCCTGATAAGTCGTCAAGACCCTGACACGCCGTCACAAATACCGTCACCTAATCTGAGGGCTTTCTGATTTTTATTAATTTGTTTCCTTATTTAGGGTGAACTATTTAAACCTTTGTTTTAGGGTTTTCTAGAGATCATTATTATTGTTCCGCACATTGAGTTTTGACAATACTCTGGATATTTTCTCTCTAATTTCTTGGCTTGAAAAAAAAAATACTTTGGAGAGATTAATATCAGTATTTTGGAATTTTTCCTTTGTGATATAATCTATGATTCACTATTTATTATTCATCTCTATAAGTTTATCATTCAAATCATCAATTCAATTATGTGTTTCGTTCGTTACATCATGAGTGTCTAAACTCCATTAACCTGAGTTAAAGGATCTAGGGTTAGGTCTTGATGAGGTGCTAAGTATTCAAGATTCAAAAGGTTGTAGGATTTCTTGATAATTCTGAATTTTTAATTAACATCTGTTGGTTGCAAACAGTAGATACACCTGCTTTGATTTGCTTGAGAAAGAAATCAAATATAGTAGGAAGTGAATTATCAACAGGGACTCTCAAATACTTTATTTAATAATCAACATTGTAACAAGGTTGGTTAACCTGAGGTAAAATCTAGGCAGTAAATAGAAATTCCCTAAGTTCGAGAGGATTAGGAAATTAAACGCTTAAGTAGGTCGAGAGACATTTAAGAATAACATCGATAAAGATAGCTTGTTATCCTACTTACCGTGAGAATCTTAAATCACTTTTAGCATCTGTCATGTACTGGAAGCCCTAGTGAACATAATTTTGATTATTTCATAAGCTTTTGATTTACAAACACTAAAACTAAAGTGACCAACAATTATTTGCTGATCATCAAAAACCCCCATTTTATCTTTTCGTATTATTTGTTTGAATTTAACTTGTAGTCTTAGTTTCAAACTAGTTTAATCGCCAATCATATTATTCCCTGTGGATTCGACCTCGATTCTAAAGTTGGGTAAATATATTGACAACGACCGCCTTGAACTCAAGTGACATGTAATTTGAGCGTTATCATCAAGTAATCCAATGTAAATTGGGGTAGAATCTCAAGGAGTGAATGCTATAGACTTTGAACCTATGGGTGCTTAAGTTACTATGAGGTTTTAAGGAATACTAATGAAAACAACATATATAAATAAATGGGGGGAATTGTTTGAACACTTTTAACATAAACTTCAACAAGTAGGCGGCAAATATTATCTTAGGTCTGAACTTCATGGTTTGGAGAGATCTTGGGATTATGTATCCTTAGAAGTAAAGTATGAGGGGTAATGTTGGTTTATTGTGGAATTTTGTTGTTAATTACCGGGTAGGCTAGGTCGAAGATCATTAAAGTATATCTTTCAATAAAACCCCAACAATTTAAACCATTGGCTCTTTCAAGGACCTAACAAGTGTGGAGTTTATATAACCTCCCAAAACCTCTAACAAGCATCCCAATTTCTAGGATGATTCTCTTGACATGATTCACACTCCCTAAACACTTATGTCTAAGATTGGAAAGGGTAGTAAACCATAGGCTTGGTTGTTCACCATGTTTTGACCCACGTTAACCCTCTTTCAAGGATGTTATGGGTTACCTAATATTCGCCTAAATCCCTCTGTCAAGGATGAAAAATTGTTTCTAGAGATTGGGGTTTTCACCTATCAAACCTATTTGGATATTTGGAGTATTAACCCATCAAATTCTAACACATAAGCTCCATAAATAGTGAAATCCTTACTCAACAACTAAAATCCATGGAAACACAACAATACCCACACACAATTACATTCTTGTTCAACATAATCACAAGACCAAATTACTTAGCTACTAATGAAGAAAGTAAAGAGAAATATACCATATGGGTCATTCCAAGCATCCATTCTGCACCAAGAAAATAAGAAGTTAATCCTTCAAAATTAATTACACAATTGCCCAAGATTAGGGTTTCAAGTCTTAGAATTCCAAAACTATCTTATGAGCTAAGCAATACCCAAAAAAGAATGGCTTTTTGTTTATCTATGATTTGGTATTCATCCATGACATTTTACAATTCTGCCCTTAGGCCAGTTCTCGCTGATCCACAATTGCATGTGTTTGATTGCAACTGTGCTTGCGTGACTACGATTAAATTCTGCATCCGTGTTACTCTGACCATCTTGATTGACCGCGACCCAAGGTAAAAGACCGTAGTTGTGGTAACTGAGGCTAATGTAATCCAGGTATTCAACTGCACTCTTCTTTGTTTTCTCCTTATCATTTTCAACTCTAATCCACATCTTTTAACCTCCTTAGTTTTTATGCATCAAGTGGACATTAGTGCATCGAACCATAAGTTTTTCTTATTAATTAATTTAAATCAAGGCATTGTGCATGAATAATGAGTATTATTGAATGGCAAAAACATCACTCATTAGCAAGCACACAAATATACCCTTCAGGTTCAATAGCTAGATCATAGCACTTATGATATCACACTTCCCATTAGGTGGTAATGTAGGAGGAATGATATCTTCTGTCTTGGTAGTCCCAATGTATCCCAATTTATCCTCTAGATCATCATATAGTGGTAAGTATTGATAGACTGGTTGTACCTGAGCTCTACCCTTTCTATCTTTATCTTGGTTCTCATCGAGTTTTGCTCGATGATCAAATATTGATCTCTATCTTGCTATACGTCCTCTTGATATATATGATGGGCCTCTGTATCACTCATTGCATTCTCTTATGCTAATAACCGCTTATTAGTCTGATCTACTATCTCATGAGTAGAAACTGGGGGCAAATTCTATGGATTTTTTCCAAAATCCCCACAAGATGGCCTTCACATATGCATTCTGTCATCCTATGATTTAGTTGTAAGATTCTCTCTAGCTCAGGATAATGTGAGAGTAAGTGATTTCCTTGACTCCTCGTGCTAGGAATACACCAACATATTCCCCAAGAAGAATAGAAAAAACCCAAAAACTTTAACAACTTCAATCAGCAGCTCCGTAACTGGATTTCTCCAAAATAATGCTAAAATTTGATGTTGCCAAAAATTACACCTCCAAGAAGTAAAATACAGTCAAAATCAAATATTGTAATCCAACTAGGTTGGGGTTGAACCATAGGAAATAGGTAAGAACTATTTCTTAAATTTGCTAAAATCACTGGGCGGTACTGAAAAGTAAATAGGGGGATTTGTTGTAGTCTCTAGAAAGTAATACCACTTGCATGATTTTGGTTGTAAATAATCTAAAATGAACACTAGTACTTTGTTCCTCCTGGCTTCCTACCTTTTTATGTTTATCGTGATCAATCCAATTATCATAGTGTTGTGCATACAGAATTGGACAAGTTATTTATCACCAACATCCTCTCAACACACTTTAGTTAATCTCACTCATCTCCTCTCAGTCCTAGAGTATCGCCTTACTAATCCTTGCCTTGGACCCAAGTTGAACTATCTCCCTTCGATCCTAAGTTGATTTATAAAGATAATTAGCTTAAGTAGATGAATCTTAATAGCTTTTCTTGACAATTAATTTACAATTACTATAGTGATCTTCTTTACCCAATATCTACCTCCCTCTTTGGTTCGTAGTGAATATAGGCTAGATCCTAATGTTTACAAGTATTAAGAAATCAATAAGAGTTAAGAAAACCACAATGCACACAACAATAATAATTTTGAAAGATTGCACACTTACTCTACTTCATTAATCTACAAGAGTTCCCACAAACCTAGCTAAAGGAATAAGCTCTTGTTGTTGTAAAAAAATGAATGGAATTCATAATTGAAAGCATTAAATAAATATCACAATAATTTATGATGAAAACACAATGTCTCAAATCAATAACTCAACTAATATTAAGAACATAATAATTCCAAGATCAAAATTCAATCTCCAAATCAAAATATATGTTTTTGTATATTAAGAGCACGTAAAATAACTAAAAACATCAAAATGGTATTTATAGAATACATGGAGACCATAGGAAACCAATACAAAACAAAAGAGGAAAGATGGAGTTGGTGATCTCCTACTGAGCCACTTACAGGCCGTAGGTGGCACCTATTGGTTGTAGGTTACCCCAAGTAGGTACCAGACTACCAAAAATTTTTGAAGGACTCAGAAATTTCATCCTTTAGAACTTTTACATGCACCTAGGGACTATAGATGGCACCTACGGGCCGTAGGTATCTATTGTAGGTAGTAGGGTCCATTTTTCACCTTCTAAATCTCTATTTTTCATCCCTTTGACATTTTTTCTAGCACCTATGCCATTTTGGTTGTACTTATGGGATATAGGTGCCTACATAGGTGGTACAAAACTTCTATTTTTGCTTCTTTTCTTTAGGTTAGATCCTAAAACCCGGTCTCAAATGCATCATATCTACAAAAACCAAAATAACTACATATTTTCATAGTCATAAGCGTCAAAAGTGGTATGAAATCATAGCAAATCAAAAGACATGGTGGAAAAGGTTATGCAAAGGGTGGAATCCACTTACTCAAGAGTGAAAAAAATGAAGGGTGAACTATTTTCAATGATTCAGCTTATGAATTCACACTCAACTTCTATTAAATAGTTTAAGCCCAAATGGGGTACTTTTCTACGACATTCAATCATTAAAAGAGTGGTATTTTACCTATTGATAATGTTTAGAATCCTAGAAATAATGGAAGTTGTATGGCTATCACTCTAAGAAGTGGTGGTGTTCTACCTGACCCATAACTACGGTTCAAACTCAGGTGGAGGATATTGCCTCTAGTTATGAAATGGTGGTAGATGAAATATGTGTTGATGAGAATCTAGCTAGTCTACAAAGTAAAAAAATATTGATAATAAAAAAGAAGGGGTTGAAAATTCTACCCCTATTTAAAATGATGCTTTTGTGAATAATGGGAAGGTCAAAGAGGTTGAAAAGCCTCTATATTATATTTCTTGGCCTCCTTTTTTGTTTGCATACCTAGTGAAGAAGATGGTAGAGGATGAAAATTTCATAAATTTATCTCCATACTTAAACTTTCCTGGTGAATACTCCATTAATAGAAGCCCTTGACTAAATGCCAAGTTAAACTAATGTCATAGACTTAGTCACCAAAAATAGAAGGGTAAGTTTTTAGTTAATACATAATCTTCTTCATTGTAGTGTGATTGTTTAATGATTGTTGGTTCAAGAAAAGAAAGATCCAAGTTCTTTTACTATTCCTTGTACAATTTGTGCATTTAACTTTTCAAAGGTATTATGTGATCTTGGTGTTAACAATAATTTGATGCCGCTAGCTATTTATTAACATTTTGGATTGGAAGCCCCCAAACCAATTATTATGTGGCTATTAATGGCTGACTTTTGGTCAAAAGTCCAACGGGTATGCTATATGATATGCTGGTGAAAGTGGACACTTTATATTTCCAACGGACTTTGTGTTCCTTGAATACCAAGTGGACATATAAGTACCCATAATCTTGGGTATACAATTCTTAGCTACTAGAAAAATATTGGTTGACATGGAGAGCAATGAGCAGAAGTACAGACTAAACAATAAAGAGTTTAAATTAAATATATGTCAATCAATTAAGTAGTATAAAGACACGAGTGTTGTCTCGGTCATTAAGGTTGTTAAGGAAGTTGATATTGTAGTACCAATTGAGAAAATGTTTGCTGTTGAAAACTTGGCTGCTGAGATGATGAATTTTACTGTGAAGACATCAAATACTAAGAGAATATTTATGATAGTTTGGTGGGAATGAGGTCGTATTCTTATTATTAAAAAAAGATGGACCTAGATTTGATAAAATGCCAACTCCTTCAACAAAACTTCAATAAAGGATCCGCTGGTGATGGAACCTAAAGAGTTGCCTAGCCACCTTCAATATGTATTCTTGGGTGATCACAATACATTACACATTATTATAGTAGTTTAATTAGTAGAATTGCCAATGAAACATTATTTCTATGACACAAAGGTACACCAGGGCCAATGGTTGGACTATTACAACTATTATCAGAATTCCTCTAGGTGTTTGTACCCACAAGATTCAGTTGGAAGAAGAGTGAACTCCTTCCATTGATCACCAATGAAGACTTACTAATATAAGAGGTGGTGAAAAAGGAAAATAATCAGTGGCTTGATGAAGGTGTTATATGCCCAATATTAGATAGCAAATATGTAAATCCTATGCATTATTTCAAAAAATGAAGAAAAGATGGTGGTGGCCAATGAGTGAAATGAGTTAAATCCACTAAGGCTTGTAACTGGCTGATGCGTTTTCACGCACTACAGGAAGCTCAATTCATGCACCCTTAGGGATCAATTCCCAATGTCATTGTGGATCAAATTCTTGATAGGTTTGTAGAGATAGGTTGGCATTATTTCTTTGGATGGTTATTTTGGATATAACCAAGTCTCTATTACACCTGAAGGTCAAGAGAAGACTACATTTACATGCGTCTATGGGATATTCACATTCAAGCATACTGAAGTGAGCCCAAAATTATATATATATAGTCATTATTTATCTCATATTTAATAATTTAGTTTATATTACTGAGCATTGATTTTATGGATTATGCATAATATTATATTTTTATTTGTAGGATTAAGTTTGTGTTAAGATGATGAAATTTGGAGTAAAAACTGAAGTAAAATGGAGAAGTTATGTAAGAAAATCAAGCAAACAACTTAATGGATTAAATTTATTAAAGTATTAGAATTAATAATTGCAAAAAATCAGGTTGCTGAAATAGAATTAATAAAATTACATACTACCATATGGCAACATTTAGTAGATAAGTGCATTCCAACAGAAATTCGTGGTGGTTGATGTAGTCCAGTCCAATTTGAATTTGGTTTTTATTTCCTCGTCTAGTTTGAACTCCATTATTTTTTGGGGTGTTTTCTAACACCTATTAATATTCTGCAAAAAATAGTTTTTATGAAACTTTTGACTACTTTTGGTGAAGTAACTTATAAACTTTTTGTTAGAGAAAGCTTTAAGCCATTCTGGAGGCCAAAGAAAATTGATTTATTCTATTCTTAAGCCATTCTGGAGGCTAGAGAAAATTGATTTATTCTATTATTAAGAAAACTGATTTATTCTTTTCTTCTCTATCGTTATTTATTTTTCTTTGTGAATTCAAGATTCTAGATTTACTCTACTCAATTTACAAGTTCATAATAACAATTTTGTCTAGGATTTTTAATTGTGATTTTAAAGCCATGAGTAGCTAGATCCCACAGCTAGGATTGTGGGAACCATGATGGATTAATAACGCAGAGGAAGTTCTAAGTCTTGCTTATCTGATTTTCTTGCATGTGCTTTGATTTTTTTTTATTTGGTTAATTTTTGAACAACTGCACACGTTAAGAACCTACTTGTATTTGATACCTACTTCAAAATAGAGGTAAATATTAGGAAAATAGGATCACAAAAGTAATTTGAAGCTACGAACCCCCATCTAATTAACTTGACACTCAAAAGGTAATAGTTAATCTGGGATCTAGGACAAGGGTTAGTAATGTAACACTCTTGACTCAAAAGGTGATGATTAAAATTCACCAAAGGTGTTCAAAAGATTGTTGGTGATACATAACTTGTTAGATTTTGCATATAAGAAATTGAGAGATTTTGAAGAAGCATGATAAGTCTACAGAGTTAGGAAGTCAGGGGAACACAGTCCTAGTTAATCATTCCCATTGATTTTCTCAACATAATTGATATTTGCTTACTTGTTACTTTAATTTATGAATTGTCTACTTGTTCTTTTTATCTATCCTTTTTTTTTAAAATAATTAATTAATAGTCTAAATAACCGCATTGACCTAGGTCCTAATTGTATTCCTCGTGGGATCGATCCCAACCTTGTTAGGTTCTATATTTGTTTGGTGACCGCTTTATACTTCATTGTGATGTGTAATTTGGGCGATATCAAATTATTGCACTATTGTCAGGGAATGCAATTTAGGGTTAGATTAATTATGTTTATTTGTCTATTAATTTTGTTTGTCTTATACTTTTTTTATTTTTAGTTTTTATTCTTTTTTATTTTTTATATTTTATGACTCTTCTTGATAAGACATCTTTACAAGAAAAACTGGAGAGTAATGAGGGCTTTGTTTTAATTGATCATTTCCCTTTTGATATAGCATATTTATTGCAGGAGTGTGATAGAAATATTTTGTGAACACAATGAGAGCATGATAAAAACATTGAGACTCATCGCAAAATAAAAACATGAGTTCATTCAAAAGGTTTATAAGTTTGTCTTAGATATTTGTAACTTAAAAGCAAATTTAAATGCAGAGGTTGATGCGTGCAACGCCCAACAATTTAGCTATTAGTTGTGTGATACTAAGAAAATTTTTATAAGCTAAATTGTAGCTAAATTGGAGGATCAAATACTTGATCATACTTTTTGATATTGTCACTATTGAGAAAAGTACATTAGAGTTATATAAGGATGTAAATAATAATGCAATTAATTAATTGGGGCATATTGGACCTCATTCTAATCATTTTCCACATTATGTTTGGATAGTAACATATTAATCGAGTCATCCGAGCCTATAGAAGAGTGTAAAAAGGGGAAAACTATGTCAATATTCTTGAATTTGTTGTGCCAGAATAAGAAAAACTACATTCCTCACTTAAGGGCCATGAATTCCAACATGCCACATTTGTTACTTGGTTCCTTTATTTTATACCACCGCCCTTGAGCATAGTAGAAAATAGAAAAAACTATTAGGGGTGCAATTCATAATTTCTTATTTTTTAAAGTTATTTCTATTATAATACTTTTTTTATTTTGTTTTGATTTGTTTTTTCAGATTTAGGGAAAGTCTGAGTATGCGAATTAAAAACTAAGAAGAATATTTGAACTTAAGTGTCGAACCCTTGATGAAAATTGAAGAAACATGTTACTAGCTAGGCCCTAGAGGGTCTCAGAAAGTATATTCAACCCTCATTTTATTTTGTTTATTATTCTGGGGAGAACATATGTTTTAAGTGGGGGGTGGGATATCTTCCAATACTTATTAAGGGTAAAATATTCTATAGGTTTTATTTATTAATTTATTTTTAGCTGAAAAAATACAAAAATAAATTAAGTGTAAGAAAACATAAAAATAATCTTCTTTTATTCTTTAGATTAAAATAGTTTTGTTTTCAATTTTTTTAATCTTTGGTAGAACATATTTTGCCCACCCCATGATTTTCCTTTTCGGTTCTTTTTCTAGGGGGAGCCCTTTGAAACGTATAATTATTTTTTTGATGAAAATACTTTTTTTCACTGCTTTTATTTTTTTTATTTGTTGGACTTGCGTTTTTTAGAGAAGAATATATTTTTTTGGCTGATACTAGCAATTTAGACCTAATTTTTAGTAGTACTTTTCCGTGAATGCTTGAGTATAAAAGAACTTAATAAACTTTTTGACACCTAGGCTCATGTTCATGACTCTTTATATAACTTCTTATTTTTTTAGTTTATTATGACTCTATTTGCCTTAGAAGTAAAGTTGATCCATCTTAATTGATACTTGTACCATGTATGGTGAAGATGTTTTGCATAGATTTCTTGTTTTGCATATTAGTATAGAACTTTCCCTGCATGTTATTGAAGTGAAATAAAAACTGTTGCTTTACATAGAATATGATAATAGACTTTCTTTAATATGTCGTGTAAATTTTAACCTTTTGAGATATTATATAACTAGTTAGCCCCTTTGAACATATAGCTTATTTTTTTGTTAGTCATAGTTTTACCCTTATCTATTTTTTTTGAAACCCTAATTTTTGCACCCTACTTCCTTGAGCATGAAACACCCTGGGTTTTGGTCCTTAGAAAATTTCTCGATTTTGATCTTCTGGATATCATATGACTTAGGGTACTTATCGTATAATAGGGTACGGTTTAGGGGTCCTCATCTCATATGTTCATTAGTGTGGTTTGGCTGGTTTAGATCTAAGGTACGAATGGATCATACTAGTCATATATTAGGGTACTAGTGGTATGATGACAATCATATGATGCCCTATGTCTAGCTTAGGTGATTTTATCCTGCCTATGTTACGGTTCTAGGGTATTTGTCATATAGTTGGATACGAGTTGGCCTTAAATAGTTATATGTTGGATAGCATTGGGTCCCAAAGAATGCCTAGGGTATGAGTGGTGGGTACTACTCTGTAATACCCCGATCGTTCCATAAGACTAAATCAATCTTTTGAGCAAATGGGAAGACTTCCAAAGTGATTGATATTTAAAACGTATGGTATTTCTCTAAGTTCTAATTATTATCATGTGGAGGATTTAATAAGATTTCCATCGATACCAAATTCGCCCAAATTCGACACTCGGGTGAAGAGTTAGAGCCATTTTAGTGAGATAGTGTGCCACCTCGCACTTTAGCACGTAGCGGAGACAACCAAAATGGCAATTGTCATTTTCCAGTGAGCCTTCGCAATATTGGCACGTCTCTCCAAGGCTCAATATCAGAATTGTCAAATTCCAGTGCAGCAATGTGACTTCACCACATCGCGCCACTGAGCAGTTTCCCAATTGTCAAAATCCAGTAAAGGTCTGCGATCATGGCGCATCGCGGCAGGGACAAAAATCGAGCTCCAGTTCTAGAATTTGCTCAAGGGTATTTCAATCTTTCCACCCATCCTTACCCACTATAAATATACAAACAGAGGAGAAAAATCCTCATTTTCCTCTTCCATTCCATCCAAAAGCTAGGGTTTTTCTCCAAAATCCCATCCAACTCTTGTCTAAACATCTCCAAATTGAGCCGTAGTTTTCACAAATTAGTTAAAGATTCAAAACTTCCAAGTCAAGAACATCAAGAACTCTAACTCAAGAAGTGGGAAAAGAAGTTCCAATCAAGTTTCTTCATCTCGAAATAATAATCAAGGTATGTAGGGCTTGAACAAGAATATCCTTTCATTTTTGTGCCCAAACAATTGATTTTTACTATTGGAATTTCATGATTGTGCAAAGTGGGTTTATACCCAAATTACTTTATGGTTGAGTTATTAGAATTGAGCTATTCAGGATTGATAGACATGACTATTTCATTGTTTTATTTCCTAAATTGAGAACTTATACTATGAATT
>NW_025859428.1:222929-231751 GCF_002878395.1 Capsicum annuum
TTGATGTATGAGTTTAAGCATCAAGAATGAATCTTGTGACGTTTTCTTGAAGTTTTGACATTTGATATGAGTTAATAAGAAAGTTCACTTGATGTTGAGAAAGATTGTTTTGATTTGAGTCGAGTTAGGAATCCACAAATTATTTATGATTTTGGTCTTTATGGAAGACCCTGAGTTGATTAAGGTGATTTCCTAATGCATTCTGATTTTGAGTCTGGGAGTAGTATTTAGCACCGAGCGGGAAGTGTGGATTCAGTGCATCCTACTTTCCTAGAACTACGTGCCACCATAGGACAAATATTAAGGGCCAAAGGCCAAGACACTGATCACTAAAGTTAAGGTTCTACTCCAATGGCAAGGATAGAATAGCTCTCCCCAATGTGGGTAAGACGTTGGACTCTATGTAGGCTCACATGGTTTATGTCGGTTATAAAAAACTCCCAAGTCCATAAGAATTTAAGATTTCGGAGTCACCAAGTTACTCTAAGTCATGAGTTGAAGAGTTTGAGTTGAGTATAATGATTTATGAGATTTACAATGCTTGTATTACTATTTATAATTTACACGGAATATATTTCAACTAATGCAAGAAAAGAGAGTCATTATTGATAGCATGCATGATTTTATTATATATTTATGATAATGTTTATAATGCTGCATACATCCTCACATACTCAGTACATTCCTAAGTATTGATTCCCATACTTTTCTGTGTTTTATATTTCCTCGTGAAGTAGGTTCGGGTGCTCAGTCTCAGCAGTGACAGTTATCTTTGAGTACCTTTATCTATATTTCTGCAGTTGGTGAGTCCTCATGGTTCGAGGACCTGTGTCCTTGGTTTTGCCTTGTTTATAGATGGTTGTTTCTTTTCAGTTCAGTATGAGTCAGTTGGGGATCTGTCCCAATGGCTCTTCAGTCTTATGTAGTGGAGGCTTTTGTCAGACTAGAGTACCAGTATGTACAGAAATTTTAGTATTCTATTTGTACAGGCCAGTATTTCTTCATAATTGAGAATGTTCAAGTTCATGACATGATTATTCTTCCCTATTATAGCATGATTAGAGTTATAGTGCGTTCTAATAGTGATGACAGGCTTAGAGGGTTAGCTTGAGGTCACGTGTGGCCTTAAGCACCGTGTGATGTCTCGCGATAGGTTCTTGGGGTGTTACAAGCTTGGTATTAGACTCTAAGGTTCAAAGAGTCCTAGGGAGTCTGACAAGCCACGTTAAAAAAAGTCTTGATCATCTGTGTATAGCGCGCCACATCTATGAGCAAGAGGCTATGAGGCATTTTAGGAAAAGTTGGTTCCTTCTTTCAAAGTACCATCGTGCTTATGACTGTTTTTATCTGCTGTTAATTTGTGCTCTATTATGATAGAAAATGCCTCCTCGTAGAGCTTACAGAAACAATGAATGACCTCAACCCGTTGATCCTTTAGGTGAGATGGTGTCCACGCTGAATTTCAGGTAGCTTTTCAGGCACTAGCCCTGGCGATTACCACCAATTCTCAGACCTATGCTCAGGTCACAGCTCCACATCCGCATGAAAGTAATTCAGTGCGGCTAGGTTTCGTGATTTTATGCGGATGAATCTGCTAGAGTTTTATGGGTCAAAGACCGGTGAGGACTCAGAGATGTATCTTGATGAGGTGAAAAAGATCACCCAAATTATGCATGTAACGGAGGAAGAGAGTTTGGAGCTAGCTTTCTATTTCTTGAAAGATGTGGCCTATGATTGGGTGGAGATGTAGAGGAAGAGTAGAGGGGATGATACCGCTCCCATGACTTGATAATTATTCCAGGACGCGTTCTTAGACAGATTCTTTTCCTCGGAGCTGAGGGAAGCGAAATTAGAAGAATTTATGAACTTGATAAAGGGCTTCATGAAAGTTAAGGAGTATTGTCTTAAGTTCAATCAGTTATCTAAGTATGCTCCCGATATTATGGCTGATTCTAGAACCAGTATGAGTAAGTTTTTGGCTAGTATGTCGGGTTATGTCATGAAAGAGTGTAGATCCGCTATGCTTAATAGGGACATGGATCTTTCTAGATTAATGATACATGCTCAACAGATTGAAGTGGATAAGGTAAAGGAGAGAGAGAGAGAGGGGGAATAAAAGAGTTAGATCAGTCCAGCAAGGGTATAGTTAGACTAGATTTTCTGGAGGGATCCACCCTCAGTTCCAGAGCCGTTCTTTTGATCCAGTGCCTTCATCAGCTAGTGCACCCGTATCCAGAATCAGACAGGAACAGGATAATAAGCCTACTGTATCCAAGTCTCAGGACAGTGTGATTAATAAACTTATCTATCCTCTATGTGCTAAGTGTGGTAGAATGCATCCCGGAGAGTGTATGGCTGAACAGAGAGGTTGGTTTGGTTATGGCAAGTTGGGCCATAGGCTTAGAGATTGCCCATATGCCAGATAAGGGAGTCACGATGTTCTTCCTCAGAGTCATGCCATTAATGATCCATCCCCTTTAGCTCGTCCTACTCCTCCTCAGGGTGCCTCATCTAGTGCTACTAGCAGTCAACACCAGAATCGCTTCTATGCTATACCACCCCGCCAGGAGTAGGTGGATTCACCAGATATTGTTACTGGTACGTTCTGTTTATTTCATTTTGATGTGTATGTGTTCATGAACCCTTGGTCAAGTATTTCTTGTGTTACTCTGTTGGTGGCTGTGAATTTTGAGATTAGTGCTGAAAAGATTCCTGAGCCTTTTCTAGTTTCTACCCCAGTAGGTGAATCTGTTGTTGCTAAGCAAGTATATAAGAAGTGTCCTATCACTGTCCTTAACAGAGTCATGTTTACAGACTTGATTCAGCTTGGCATGGTTGATTTGACATTATTCTGGGTCTGTATTGGCTTCACTCTTGTTATGCATCTATAGACTATCGTACCCGTGTAGTCAAGTTTCAGTTTCCTAATGAGCCAGTTTTTGAGTGATCCAAAAATTCTGTAGCCCCCAAGAGTCATTTTATATCCTACCTTAAAGCCAGGAAATTGATATCCAAGGGTTGTATTTATCATTTGGTTTGGGTTAAAGACAATAAGTCCGAGACTCCAACTATTCAGTCTATTAGTGTTGTCAATGGGTTTCTTAATGTCTTCTCGGAAGATCTCCCAGGGGTGCTATAACGCCCCGAAAAATGGGTTTCGGAGCATCACACGGTGCTTGAGGCTACGAGTAGCCCCAAGCTAACCCTTTGAGCTATTTTCATTCAGTTCAATATAAATCAACAGGGTTTTCATAAATAACCCTCAAATATCAACAGTGTAATCATCATCTAAGAATAAAAGAATTTCAGAAAGATAACAAAATATGACTTATTAGTCAACTCCCAACATCTATACTAGTCTGACAAGCCTCTAAGAAAATCAATAAAACCAGCGAGCCATTGAGACATGCCCTAACTGACTCATACTCAGTTATCAAATGTAAATAATTCTGTGAAACCAACATCAGACATCATGTCCTCGAAACATGAGGACTCACCACAACAGAGGATGTAGAACAGCGTGCCCAAAGAATCACTGTCAAACCTGAAACTGAGCACCTGAATTACATTCTGAGAAAATGCAGCCCATATCCGAAGATGTGGGTCGGTACCATGGAAAGGGACCGAGTATATGGGGGTGTATGCAGTTGTATAAGCATCATCATCATAAATATTTATAAGAAATATGTAAGATGTATGAAAGACTCACATAGCCCGAAAAAAATCATCATAATCATGAGAGGATGAAATAAGTACAATAACGCGTGCGAGTCATCATATAATTTGTCAATCACTTTCAGTTCATCAAGAATATCAATTCTCATAATGTAAATGTCATTAAATCTTTCGAAAGAATAACTTTCACAATTCCACTTTCAAATCACTTCACCATTCACCATAGATACAAGGAAACACACACACACTGGGAGATCCTATAACTGACATAAACTATGTGAGCTACATGGAGTCCAACGTACAACCCATATTGGGGAGAGCCGTCCTATCCTTGCCATCGGAGTAGGACTATCGATATCAAATCCACACAAACTAGTGATCACTATATAAATCAGCCTCAGGCTCACTCCTACGTGGGCACGTAGTTCTAGGGAAGTAAGGTTGCTTTATACCTCCCACTCGGTGCTAAATATTTCTCCGGAACATAGCTCAGATCATTTCAAAGACAATCCATAACAAAACAATTTCAGTAATATATAATTATACATCGGGAGCCATTATGCTTCCCATCTATCAAAATCAACCATGTTATGGATTTCTTTCACACTCGAGTTCAAAACAACTCCATTAAGACCAAAAGGTTAAATAATTCAAAATATCTCAAATATTCAACAATAACATGCTTATAACACACACTTTCTGAAAAAAACACAATTTCCAATGGGGATTCACGACCCAAATATCAAAATCATGATAAATATCGTTCAAGATTCATGCTTTATATCTCCACACATGTAAATTCATCTTTTGAAATCATAAACATTAAAATTTCATAATAATCATCATAATATATGGGTTCATGCTTCAAATTCGTAAAAATCAAACAAAAATCATGCCTTTGTAAAGAAAATTACTTTTGGGCATAAGAATGAAAGAGAGTTCTTGTTGAAAAACCCCACATACCTTGAATGATGAACTTTAGATCGATACTCATTTTTAAGATGTTAATCGCGCCTTTGAATGATGGTTCTTGGAGTTCTTGAACTAGGAACTTGGAATCTTGAATAAATTTGTAGAATTAATGGTGAACTTTGGAGGTTCTTGAAGTTGGATGTAGGAGCTGAGGGTTTTCTTTTTGAGGGAATTTGATGAAATATAACATATAATGCTTCTAATATTCTTTAATATAGGGTTTGGACGGATTTTGGGTGAGGGGGGATGACCAAAACGCCCCTAAAAATCAAATAATTCTTGAATCTGTCCTTTGGTGGACTGTTTTGATAGTCTGAAGTAGATCAGCCATAACGTTTTACTCCGATATCCAAAGTGGATGAAACTAACTTCATTAGAAAGAGGACACTCATATAATTCCTTTGATATATAGTATCTCACCCAGGTCATTGTGTACGAGGAGGTATGATTGTTTGAAGTTGATCCAAAAATTCACTTTTGATAGGATGAAGTAGATCGACCATAACTTTTTGCTCCGATAGACAAATTGGATGAAAACAATTTCATTGGAAAGAGGACTCACAGAGATTTCCATTGATATATAGTAAATCACCAGATCATTATGTCTAAGGAGTTATGATCGTTTAAAGTTGGAGTAAAAATATGCTAGGCCTCAGTACTTTTTCCTACATGTTTTACTGTTCACTACTATTCACAGTTCGATCGGAATGTTCATAACTCGTCACTCGGGTGTCTGTTTTAGATGATCCACATATCGTTGGAAAGGTTTTTTGATACTCTATGCAATGGTGGGTCATAATCTAAGACATTCCACATGAAAAATTTATAATTCATTCTAGAAGAAAGAACCCAACACGCTTATGCAAAAAATTTCAACAAAAAATTTCCCGGGGTATTACATCATCCCCCCCTTGGAAACATTCATCCTTGAATGACACTAGACATGCCAAGATTAGATAGGGAATAGAGAATACAGCTGAAACCATTCGTTAGACTCATCACCACATCGTTTCTCACTCCGAATGCAACATAGAATGCATAAATTCAAGAAATTGCAGCTGAACAGATAATAAATGACAGTTGAACTGCTGCAACTTTTATCAAAAGTGCATGATTTAGGAAACAACGGTACCTTCGGCTTGGTCGGAGTTCACGGAAAATAGGTGCGGGTACTTGGATCACATATCCGCCTCAGCTTCCCAAGTTGCACCCTCAACAGATTGGTTTCACCACAATACCTTGACCAAGGAAACTTCTTTGTTTCTTAGTCTTCGGATACTGAAATCAAGAATCTCAACAGGAATCTCATCAAAATAAAGATTTTCTTGAATGTCAGCACTTACAGAGGAATCCACTACCACAGCATCACCAATATGATTTCTAAGCATGGAGACATATAATTTTGGGTGAATAGAGGACAACTTGGAAGGTAACTTGACCTCATAAGCTACCTTACCAACACAGCTAAGAAATTTTGTAAGGACCAACATAACGGGGACTAAGCTTCCCTTTATTTTCGAATCACTTCACCCCCCCTTATGGGTGAAATTTTCAGATACACTAGGTCACCAACTTCAAACTCAAGGTCTCTTCTTTAACATCCACATATGACTTCTGATGACTTTGCTCAGTTTTCAATCTTTCCCTAATAAACTTAACTTTTTCCATAGCCTCAAATACTGAATCAGGAACACTCACAGCCGTTTCACCCACCTTGAACCAACCTATGGGTGATCTATACTTCCTCCTATATAAGGCTTCAAACGGAGCCATGTCAATACTAGAGTGGAAATTGTTATTGTAAGAAAACTCTATCAACAGTAAGTGATCACCCAACTTCCCTTGAAGTCAAGTACACAAGCTCTCAACATATCCTCTAAGGTCTGGATGGTCCGCTCAGCCTGACCATCGTTCTGTGAATGAAAAGTAGAACTCAAAAGAACTTGGGTACCAAGACCCTTCTGAAAAGCTTTCCAAAATTGCGAAGTGAATTGAGTACCCCTATTCTAAATGATAGACAAGGAAACTCCATGCGGTCTGGCTAGCTCTCAGATACACAATCTAGCATAATCCTGAGCCGTATATGAAGTATGAAGAGGCAAGAAATGAGAAGACTTAGTCAACCTATCAACCACAACCCAAATGGAATCATGATAGCATCGGTAAGGAGGTAAACCAATTATGAAGTCCATATTTATCTCTTCCCACTTCCACGTGGGATTACTAAACTCTTGCATCATACCACTAGGTCTTTGGTGTTCAACTTTAACCTGTTGGCCTGTTGCACACTTAGCTACAAACGCTGCTATATCTTTCTTCATACCACTCCACCAATAGATTTCTCGCAAGTCTCAGTGCATCTTGGTGGCACCAGGATGAGTAGAATATCGTGCCCCGTGCGCTTCAGCCATAATCCTCTGTCTCAGATCATCAATATTCAGGACACACAATCTACCCTGCAATCTCAACACACCATCTCCCTCTTGGGATAAAATCTCTACTTTTTGGTCCTTGACTGACTCCTTCAGTCTGACCAAACTACCATCTAATTATTGCTTTTCCTTCACTTTCGAAACCAAGGAGGATTTGGAACTACTCTGAACCCCTATACTACCTTCAGTAGAGTCAAACAACCTAACCCCTAATCTAGCTAAATGATGTACATCACGAGCCAACTCTTTCTTACCTTCTACCACATGCGAAACACTACCTATAGACACTCTACTTAGGGCATTCGCCACAACATTGGCCTTGCACGGATGGTACAACACCCTCATATCATAGTCCTTTAACAATTTTAACCATCATCTCTGCTTAAGATTTAATTCTCTCTGGGTAAACATATACTGCAGACTCTTATGATCAGTGAAAACATCAATATGGACACCATACAAATAGTGTCTCCAGATTTTCAAAGCAAACACAACAGCAGCCAGCTCAAGGTCATGGGTGGGGTAATTTTTCTCATGGGGTTTCAACTGTCTAGAAGCATAAGCTATCCCTTACCCTTCTGCATCAATACACAACCCAACCCAACTCTCGAAGCATCATAGTCATCAACACCATCAGGCAAAGTCAAAATAGGGGCTGAAGTGAGTCGAGTCTTCAACTCCTAAAAACTCTTCTCACAAGATTCGAACCACAAGAACTTCACTTTCTTTTGGGTCAACCGAGTCATAGAAGACGCTATAGAGGAGAAACCCTCAACAAAATGGTGGTAATAGCCAGCTAAACCCAAGAAACTTTGGATATCAGTTAGAGAAATAGGTCTAGGCTAATTTCTAACAGCTTTGGTCTTTTGGGGATCAACTCTAATACCCTCGGAAGAAACGATATGACCCAGAAAAGCAACTGAACTTAGCCAAAACTCACACTTACTAAACTTGACAAACAACTTGTGATCTCTAAGGGTTTGCAAGACAGTTTGGAGATGATCAAAATATTCATCCTGACTACGGGAGTACACCAGTTTATCATCGATGAACACTATGACAAACATATCCAAATATGGTCTGAACACTCAATTCATGAGGTCCATAAAAGTTGCTAGGGCATTAATTAACCCAAAAGACATAGCAAGAAACTCAAAATGGCCATAACAAGTTTGGAAAGTGGTTTATCTTTGAGAAATAACTTGCACCTTGCAATTGGTCAAACAAATCATCTATTCTCGGAAAAGGGTACTTATTTTTTACGGTGACTTTATTCAGTTGGTGGTAATCAATGCACATACGCAAAGAGCCATTTTTCTTTCTCACAAACAACACAGGAGCACCCCAAGGAGAAAAACTGGGCCTTATGAAACCCTTATCTAGTAGATCTTTGAGTTGCTCTTCCAACTCTTTAAGTTTTGCAGGGGCCATATGGTAAGGAGGAATAGAAATGGCTGAGTATTGAGAAAAAGATCAATCCCAAACTCTATCCTCTATCAGGAGGTATCCCTGGGAGATCATCCGAAAAGACTTCAGAAAACTCATTGACGACATTAACAGACTGGAGAGTTGGAGTCTCAGACTTAGTGTCTTTGACTCTAACCAAATGGTAAATACACCCCTTGGAAATAAGCTTTCTAGCTTTTAGGTAAGAGATAAAATGACTCTTGGGTGACATAGAATTTCCAGACCACTCAAACACAGATGCACCCGAAAACTGAAACTTGACCACTCGGGTCCGAC
>NW_025859428.1:231851-235717 GCF_002878395.1 Capsicum annuum
TTTGGTTAGAGTCAAAGACACTAACCAAATGGTAAATACACCCCTTGGAAATAAGCTTTCTAGCTTTTAGGTAAGAGATAAAATGACTCTTGGGTGACATAGAATTTCCAGACCACTCAAACACAGATGCACCCGAAAACTGAAACTTGACCACTCGGGTCCGACAATCAATAGAGTCATAAGAAGAATATAGCCAGTCTATACCCAGAATCACATCAAAATCCACCATGTCTAACTCAATCAGATCAGCCAACAAGACTTTATGAAGAATGGTAACAGGACACTTTTTATACACTTTCTGGGCAACAATCGAATCACCCACTGGGGTAGAAACTAGGATAGGCTCAGTAATAATCTCAGGAATCATTTCAAAATTCACAATAATCAAAGGTGTAACATATGAGAAACTGGATCCAGGATCCAACAAAGCATACACATCAAACTGAAATATACAAAGCATACCAGTAACAACATCGGGAGAGTCCTCCTATTCCTGGTGGAATGGTAAAGCATAGAATCTATTCTGGCGCTGCCTGCCAGCATTGCTAGAAGAGGCGCCCTGAGCTGGGGCTGGGCGAGTCGCTGGAACTAGAGAACTAATAGTTTGAGTCTTGGTCTGAGGGCGATAGTCACGATGCCCTTGTCTATTATGTGGACAATCTCTAACTCTGTAACCCATGTCACCATACCAGAAACAACCTCTCTTCTCACCCCAACACTCTCCCAAATAAGCCCTACCACACTTAGGACACAGGGGACGATTTGGCTTATTGCCAGCACTGTACTGGGACCTGGATGCATATGACCTACTAGCTTGATCCTGCCTACCTCTAGGCATGGGAGCACTAGCAGATGATGGTTCTAGCATAGATGAACGATCCTGATACTGAGGGCGACTCCCTTCCTACGATCTAGTCTGACCCTGTTCATGCTGCTCAAACTAGCTCTCTTATTCCCTCTTATTCTATCTCTCTCCTTAATCTTGTTTGTCTTAATCTATTGGGTATGAGTCATCAGCTTAGAAAGATTCATCTCACTATTCAGCATAGTAGACCTACACTCATTTACCACATAACTAAACACTCTAGTCAGAAACTTACTCATACTAGGCCGATTATCAGCCACTAAGTCAGGAGAATACTTGGCCAATTGATTGAACTTTAGACAGTACTCCTTAACAGTTATAGAGCCCTATTGCAGGTTCATAAAATCTTCCACCTTCGCCTCCCTCATCTTCAAAGGAAAAAACTTATCGAGGAATGTATCCTAAAACTCTTGCCAAGTTGTAGGGATAGCTCTCTCACTTGTACCGTTCCTCCAAGAAACAACCCAGTCATAAGCAAGGTCTTTCAACCTATATGCATCTAACTCCACACTATGTTCCTCAAATACATGCATTACCTGAGTAATCTTCTGCACCTCCTTTAAAAACAATCATGGATCCTCATCAGACTTGGACCCATAGAATTTTGGCAAATTCATCCGTATGAAGTCACTGACCCTGGTAGCAGCTGAATCACCTCCCTGCTGCTATGGAGCCGGGGTCGGGTTGGCCTGAACATTTGCAATAACAGCTTGGGCCAGCGTCTAAAAGGCTGCCTAAAATTCAGCATAAGACACATTTTCATTCAATGGGTCAGCGGGTTGATGTTGATGACCATTATTATTTCTTCTCGCTCAATGTGGAGGTATATTTCTGAAAGAGGAGAGCACGAATCAATAACAGAGAGATACACTTTAAGCATGATAGACTTTTGAAAGAAAGAATCACACTTTTTCCTAAAATGTCTTGTAGCCTCTTGCTTATAGATGTGGCGCGCTACACACCAATGATCAATACTCTACTTAACGCGGCTTGTTAGACTCCCTAGGACACCTTAAAACCTTAGGCTCTGATATCAAATTTGTAATGCCTCAAGAAATGAGTCCCAGAACATCACACGATGCTTGAGGCTATGAGTAGCTCCAAGTTAACCCTTTGAGCCATTTTCATTTAGTTAAACACAAATCAACGGGGTTTCCATAAATAACCCTAAAATATCAACAGAGTAATCATCATCCAAGAATAAAAGAATTTCAGAAAGATAACAAATTACGACTTATTAGTCAACTCCCAACATCTATACTAGTTTGACAAGCCTCTAAGAAAATCAATAAAACCAGCGAGCCATTGAGACATGCCCCAACTGAATCATACTCAGTTATCAAATATAAATAGTTCTGTGAAACCAATATTAGAAATCATATCCTCGAAACATGAGGACTCACCATAATAGAGGATGTAGAACAGTATACCTGAAGAATCACTGTCAAAAATAGAACTGAGCACCTGAACCTACATTCTGAGAAAATGCAGCCCACACTCGAAGATGTGGGTCAATACCATAGAAAGGGACCGAGCATATGGGGGTGTATACAGTTATATAAAAATCTTCATCATAAATATTTATAAGAAATATGTAGAATGTATGAACCACTCACATAGCCCGAAGAAAATCAACATAATCATGAGAGGATGAAATAAGTACAATAACACATGTGAGTTATCAAATAATTTGTCAATCACTTTCAGTTCATCAAGAATATCAATTCTCATAATGTAAATATCATTTAAATCTTTTGAAAGAATAACTTTCGCAATTCCATTTTCAAATCACTTCACTATTCACCATAGACACAAGGAAACACACACACACTGGGAGATCCTATAATCGACATAAACCATGTAAGCTACATGGAGTCCAACGTACAACCCACGTTGTGAGAGCCATCCTATCCTTTTCATCAGAGTAGGACTATCGATATCAAATCCACACAAACTAGTGATCACTATATAAATCAGCCTCAGGCTTACTTCTACGTGGGCACATAGTTCTAGGGAAGTAAGGTCGCTTTATACCTCCCACTCAGTGCTAAATATTTCTCCCAAACTTAGCTCTAATCATTTTAAAGACAATCCACAACAAAACAATTTCAGTAATATATAAACATACATCGGGAGCCATTATGCTTCCCATCTATCAAAATCAACCACGTTGTGGATTTCTTTCACACTCGAGTTCAAAACAACTCTATTAAGACCAAAAGGTTAAATAATTCAAAATATCTCAAATATTCAGCATCAACGTGATTATAACACATACTTTCTCAAAAAAACACAATTTTCAATAGGGATTCACAACCCAAATATCAAAATCATGATAAATATCATTCAAGATTTATGCTTTATATCTCCACACATGTAAATTTATCTTTCAAATTCATAAACATGAAGATTTCATAATAATCATCATAATATATAGGTTCATGCTTCAAATTCATAAAAATCAAATAAAAATCATGCCCTTGTAAAGAAAATTACTTTTGGGCACAAGAATGAAAGCGACTTCTTGTTGAAAACCCCCACATACCTTGAATGATGAACTTTAGATTGATACTCATTTTTGAGATGTTAATTGTGTCTTTGAATGATGTTCTTGGAATTCTTGAACTAGGAACTTGGAATCTTGAATAAATTTGCAAAATTAATGGTAAAATTTAGAGGTTCTTGAAGTTGGATGTAGAAGCTTAGGGTTTTCTTTTTGAGGGAATTTGATGAAATATAACATATAATTCTTATAATAGGCTTTAATATAGGGGTTGGATGGATTTTGTGTGAGGGGGAATGACCAAAACGCCCCTAAAAATCAAATAATTCTCGAATCTATCCTTTGGTGGGCTGTTTTGATAGTCTGAAGTAGATCAACCATAACGTTTTACTCTGATATCCAAATTGGATGAAACTAATTTCATTAGAAAGAATGCTCTCATACATTTTCATTGATATATAGTATCTAACCCAGATCATTGTATACGAGGAGTTATGA
>NW_025859428.1:235817-240446 GCF_002878395.1 Capsicum annuum
TTTTCATAGTCTGAAGTAGATCAACCATAACGTTTTACTCTGATATCCAAATTGGATGAAACTAATTTCATTAGAAAGAATGCTCTCATACATTTTCATTGATATATAGTATCTAACCCAGATCATTGTATACGAGGAGTTATGATCGTTTGAAGTTGACCCAAAAATTCACTTTTGATAGGCTGAAGTAGATCGACCATAACCTTTTTCTCCAATAGACAAATTGGATGAAACCAATTTCATTGGAAAGAGGATTCACAGAGCTTTCTGTTGATATATATTAGATCACCCAGATCATTATCTACAAGGATTTATAATCATTTAAAGTTGGAGCAAAAATACGCTAGGCCTCAGTTCTTTTTCCTGCACTTTTTACTGTTTACTACTATTCATGGTTCGATCAGAATGTTCATAACTCGTCGCTCAGGTGTTCGTTTTGGATGATCCATATATCGTTGGAAAGATTATTCGGTACTCTACGAAATGGTGGGTCATAATCTAAGACATTCTGCATGGAAAATTTATAATTTACTCTAGCAAATAGAACCCAACATATTTAAGCACAAAATTTAAACAAAAAATTTCCAAAGGTATTACAGGTACCTCCCGATAGAGAGATAGAATTTAGGATTGATATTTTTCCTAATATGCAGCCTATTTCTATTCCTCCATATCGTATGGCCCCCATAAAACTTAAGGAGTTGAAAGAGCAACTCAAAGATCTTCTTGATAAGGGTTTCATAAGGCCCAGTGTATCTCCTTAGGGAGAACCCATTCTATTTGTGTGAAAGAAAGATGGTTCATTGCGTATGTACATTGACTATCGTTAGCTCAATAAGGTCACAGTCAATAACACATACCCTCTTCCTAGAATTGATGACCTGTTTGATCAGTTGTAAGGTGCCAATTATTTCTTGAAAATAGATTTGAGATCCAGCTATCACCAACTTAAATTCAGAGAGTGTGATATTCCAAAGACAAATTTTCGTACCCATTATGGTAATTTTGAGTTCTTGGTCATGTCCTTCGGGCTAACTGATTCCCAGTAGCTTTTATGGACCTCATAAATTAAATGTTCAGATAGTACCTAGATATGTTTGTTATTGTGTTCATAGATGATATCATGTATACTCCTAAAATGAAAACGACCATGCAGATCATCTCTGAATTATCTTGCAAACCCATAGAGATCACCAGTTGTTTGCCAAATTTAGCAAGTGTGAATTTTGGCTAAGGTCAGATTCCTTTCTAGGTCATATCGTTTCTGCTGAAGGTGTTTGAGTTGATCGTCAAAAGGTAGAAGCTATGAAAAATTAGCCTAGACCTATCTCTCTATTTGATATTAGGAGTTTCTTGGGTCTAGCTGGCTACTACCATCATTTTGTTGAAAGTTTCTCTTCCATTGCTACACCTTTGACCCGATTAACCCAAAAAAAGTTAAATTTCGGTGGTCAGATTCCTAGGAGAAGAGTTTTCAGGATTTGAAGACTAGACTTACTTCAGCCCTTATGTTGACCCTTCCTAATGGTGTAGATGATTTTATGGTGTATTGTGATACCTCTAAAGTTGGTTTGGGTTACGTACTAATGCAGAGAAGAAAGGTTATAGCCTATGCCTCCAAATAGTTAAAGCTGCATGAGAAGAATTACCTAACCCATGACCTTGAGTTAGCTGTAGTGGTTTTTGCTTTAAAAATCTGGAGACAATACTTGTACGGTATTTATGTTGATGTCTTTACGGATCAAAAAAGTTTGCAGTATGTGTTTACTCAGAGAGAGTTGAAATTGCGGCAGAGATGATGGTTAGAATTATTGAAGGATTATGATATAAGCATGTTGTATCACCCGGGCAAGGCCAATGTAGTGGCAGATACCCTTAGCACATCATCCATGGATAGTGTAGCGCATATAGAGGAAGATAAGAAGGAGTTCGCCCGCGAAGTGCATCATTTGGCTAGGTTGGGTGTTAGATTACTTGAATCAGCTGAGGGTAAGGTTTGGGTTCATAGTATATCCGAATCTTCTCTAGTTTCTAAAGTAAACGAGAAGCAGGATATGGATTATCATTTGGTTGCACTGAAAGAGTTAGTTAAAGACCAAAAGATGGAGGTTTTCTCCCAAGGGGGAGATGGTGTATTAAGGCTTCAAAGTAGATTATGTGTCCCTGATGTTGATGAATTGAGACAGAGGATTATGGCTGAAGCGCATGGCGCACGGTATTCTATTCATCCCAGTGCTACCAAGTTGTACCACGATTTGTGGGAAATTTATTGGTGGAATGGTATGAAGAGGGATATAGTGAAGTTCGTAGAGAAGTGTGCAACTTGCCAATAGGTGAAGATAGAGCACCAAAGACCCGGTGGTATGATGCAAGAATTTAGTATTCCTACTTAGAAGTGGGAAGAGGTGAACATAGATTTTGTGACCGATTTACCTCTATCTCGACGTTATTATGATTCTATTTGGGTCATTGTAGACAGGTTGACTAAGTCAGCACATTTCTTGCCAGTACATACATCTTTCACCACTGAGGACTATGCAAAGCTATACATCTGAGAGTTAGTCAGGTTGCATGGAGTTCCGTCGTCTATCATCTCTGATAGAGGTACTCAATTTACTTCTCTATTTTGGAGAAATTTTCACAAGGGTCTTGGTACCCAAGTTTGTCTTAGCTCCGCTTTTCATCCGCAGACAGACAGTCAGGCTGAGAGGACTATCCAGACTTTGGAGGATATATTAAGGGCATGTGTTCTCGATTTTAAAGAAAGTTGGGATGAAAATTTGCCATTGATTGAATTTGCATATAACAACAGTTTTCATGCTAGCATTGGATGGATCTCTTTAATGCTTTATATGAAAGGCAATGTAGATCACCCATAGATTGGTTTGAAGTGGGTGAGGCTGCTGTGATTGGACCTAGTGATGTGTTTGAGGCCATGGAGAAAGTTAAGTTGATTCGGGAAAGGTTGAAGACAGCCCAGAGTCGTCAGAAGTCATATGTAGATGTGAGAAGAAAAGCTTTTGAGTTTGAAGTTAATGATTTGGTGTACTTGAAAATTTCTCCCATGAAAGGGGTGAAAAGATTTGGAAAGAAAGGAAAGCTTAGTCCTTGATATGTTAGCCGTTATAGAGTTTTGCATCGTGTCGGGAAAGCAGCTTATGAGATTGAGTTGCCTGCAAAATTGTCAGTTGTCCACCCTGTCTTTTACATTTCTATACTCAAGAAGCATATTGGTGATTCTGTTGTGGTTGATCCATCAAGAAGCTTTCATGTTCAGGACAGCCTTTTGTATGATGAGATTTCGATTGAGATCCTAGATTATCAAGTCGGTAGACTAAGGAGAAAGAAAGTTCCCTTGGGTAAAGTTTTGTGGTGAAATCAATCAGTTGAGGGTACTACTTGGGAAGTAGAAGCAAAAATACGAATTAAGTACCCTCATCTCTTCTCTGCAAATTCTAGTCAAGACGAAGGTACTATTCTTCTTTAATTCAGTTTCCTACTAATCCAACGTATTAAGTTATATAAATATCCATTCTCTGGTTCGTGCATGCTGTGAAGTACTCAAAAGCCTAAAGTTAAGTAAGTTGGTTAAGAAAATTTTTCCCATAAGGTATTTCTCCCGTTTCCTCTTTCTTCTTGAGCCTAACTAGAAACATTCAAGGATGACTGTTTCCAAGGGGGAGATATTGAAATACCCCGCTCATTCCTTAAGCCTAAATCCATCTTTACAGCATATGGGAATACTTCCTAAGTGATTGATGTTTAAAACGTGTGGTATTTCTCTAATTTCTATTTTTGTCATGTGGAGAATTTAATAAGCTTTCCACTGATACCAAATTTGCCCAAATTCGACACTCGGGTGAAGAGTTAGAGCCATTTTAGTGAGACAGTGTGCCACCTAGCACTTTATCATATCGCAGAGACAGCCAAAATGGTAAACGTCATTTTCTAGTGAGCCTTCGTGATATTGGCATATCGCGCCAAGGCTCAATATCAGAATTATTAAATTCTAGTGCACCAATGCGATTCCACCGCGTCGTGGTACCCTTCCAGGTCACAACAAAGGTGGCAAATGTGACTTCACTGCATTGTGTGACTAAGCAGTTTTCCAATTGTCAAAATCTAGTGAAGGTCCACGATCATGGCGCATCACGCCAGGGATAAAAATTGGGCTCCAGTTCTAGAATTCGCTCAAGGGTATTTCGGTCTTTCCACCCGTCCTTACCCACTATATATATACAAATAGAGGAGAAAATCCTTATTTTCCTCTTCCATTCCATCCAAAAGCTAGGGTTTCTCTCCAAAATCCCATCCAACTCTTGTCTAAACATCTCCAAATTGAACTGTAGTTTTCACAAATTAGTTAACAATTCAAAACTTCCAAGCCAAGAACATCAAGACCCCTAACTCAAGAAGTGGGAAAAGAAGTTCCAATCAAGTTTCTTCATCACGAAATCATAATCAAGGTATGTGGGGCTTGAACAAGAATATCCTTTCATTCTTGTGCCCAAAGAATTAATTTTTACTATTGGAATTTCATGATTGTGCAAAGTGGGTTTATACCCAAATTACTTTATGATTGAGTTATTAGAATTGAGCTATTCAAGATTGATATACATGACTATTTCA